>NC_092339.1:313993750-314307500 GCF_046630445.1 Rutidosis leptorrhynchoides
ATGTTACAAAAATGCGATTCGCATTGTAAGAGAAAAAGGAAAACCCTTAATGGTGTACGGAGGAAAGAGCAACGTGAAGCTAAATCTTATTAGTAATTTAAAGGCGCAAAAACTAATAAGAAAAGGTTGCTATGCCGTTCTAGCACACATCGAAGAAGTCAAACCCGAAGAAAAGAACATCAATGATGTTCTCGTCGCAAAAGAATTTCCCGATGTATTTCTGAAAGAATTACCTGGACTACCTCCACACCGATCTGTTGAATTTCAAATAGATCTCGTACCAGGAGCTGCACCAATAGCTCGTGCTCCATACAGACTCGCACCCAGTGAAATGAAGGAACTCCAAAGCCAATTACAAGAACTCTTAGAGCGTGGTTTCATTCGACCAAGCACATCACCATGGGGAGCTCCTGTTTTGTTTGTCAAGAAGAAAGTGTGATGACCCGGGAATTTTCGACCAAATTTAAACTTAATCTTTAAATGATTTTGACACGATAAGCAAAGTCTATAATGTTGAGTCTCGAAAATTTTGGAACTATGTATATGAAATCATTTGACCTTCGACTGCTCTCGACGATTCACGAACAATTAATTGTAAATAGATATGTGTGTATATATATAAATAATAATTGGATGTATAATTTGAAATATTGAATGTTGTTGTTAAGAAACATGATATTATAATAATTATTATTTAAAACATATCTATATATATACATAAAGGTATATTAAAAATAAATATTAAATGATTGTAATACTCGTTTGATGTTTCGATTGATATTAGAGAAATTTAATTCGAACTTATGTGATTTTAAAATAAACGGTGACCTGAAAATGAGTTTTATAAACTTTTGGCTTATTAATAATATATTTAGAAATTGTTTGTCAAGTTTTAAAACTTTTTATATTTTACTTGGGGGTTGGGAGTGAATAATTAATGTAATTTTTATTTAATAATTTATGACCGAATTTTATACCATAATGACTGAAATAAATAAAGATAATTATTATAAAAATATGGAATTTTTCTGAAGACTTTTTATTCGCCACTGAGTGAACAACGGGGCACGATATAATAATCCGTTAAAACTGTCGGTAAGATATTTAGTTAAGTGAACGTTTATTATCCTCATATTATTATTTTAATATGGAAAGTCACTACGCGTACTAGTGGTCGTTCCTTTCCATCTTTCAATATCAAGATTCTTATATTATTATTATTATTATTATTATACTTAATATCTAATCTAATATATGTATATGTATCTCTCATACATAATCATATTACATGAATCATAACAACCATCCGTTGGCTTCCTTCTTCAACTATCCACGGGTCATCACCACTAGACCACCACCCAACCGTCCTTAAACGGCCACTCACAACCATAAATCCATTAAACCACCTTCATTTTTGTTTCTAACTATGTTTCTTGTGTTATCATTTCAAACCATTGAGAAAACCATCAATCACCACCATCATCATGTTGTTACTCGAACCACACCGTCGTTTATGTTCTTCTGTTTCTATTTGTACAAAACAATTACCACAAACCACCCAAAGACAACTTGCTACTACTCAACTTGTTTGCTTCCTGACCCGATCAAGCCACAAACCGCAATCACAATCGAACTATTACTATAAGTTAATGATCGTAAACCATCACTCACTTCCATCTTGTAAAACCGCCACCACTTACAATCATGTAATCACCTTGAAACTCACTTCTGGCTCTCCTTACATTCAACCAAGAACCAATATAACACCAACCTACATCACCATGACCTCAACCGTTGAAACACCACTTGCATCAAACCACTTGTTGAAGCTGCTTCTATTACTATTATTCTCGTTGCAAAATCACCTTTTACCATGAAAACCACCTTTGATCACAACCTTCTATCACCTTGAGACACCATCACCAAAACCGTCACTATATTCTTCATTCTTCCCTTTTCTTCTTTCTCATCATTGTAGGGGAATTCTGCTGATTGGAAATATGGGGCGAGCCTTTTAAAGTAACAAAATGAATTATATATGTTTACAGCTCAAAGTCACCAAATTAATATATTAAAGCTTCATTAAAAAGAAGGAGGCATTCTAAATTTGGGGATATGTCGTGAAGGTGGGACAACATGAGAATTCATGGCTGACAATCTCATTATTTAAATTCCCACTTGTGGTGTGGTTGTTGAAGGCTGCTACAAGTAAATTCATTTCTTTGATTTTCTTTCAATAACAACCGAATACCTTTTTGACTTGTACTAGTGGGTTAAGTGGTGGATACAATGAATCAAACAAACACTTCTGCATCTATTATATTATGATTAAGGACAGGTAGGGTA
The DNA here is from genome assembly GCF_046630445.1 of Rutidosis leptorrhynchoides. Lineage (NCBI taxonomy): Eukaryota > Viridiplantae > Streptophyta > Magnoliopsida > Asterales > Asteraceae > Rutidosis > Rutidosis leptorrhynchoides. The sequence goes on from NC_092339.1 coordinate 313,996,097, forward strand.
TATACGAACGAATTTAAAATGTTGATGAACTGGACAGACATTTTGTTTGGTCGATTAAACTGTGGAATTATAAACGACCCATTTGAATTGTCGGACTTGATTATATCAGTTTTGGACTACCCTATCTTATTTTCTAACGTTGGGCCATTAGATGCAATTGAGTCCATTAAACTGTTTTGGAATTAGGTATGTTGGGCCATATTAGTTTATTTGAATTCCTGTTGGACCGTTTATTGAATGGAGTTCAAATGGGATTTAGGTATTAATGAACCAAGCCAAAACTAATTGATGATTAGGCTAAATATTTATATTGTGGGACAACCATGTATTTCTTGAGCCGCAAAGAATAATGACGGTGTTGATATCATGTTAGTGATAATTTAAGAATGATGATGATGATGTTATGTAATTTAGATGATAACATGATGAGTTAATGATCATGATGATATTCAATCATGATAATGTTAGTGAGGAAATAAATGGATGATGATGAAAGTGATATCGAATGATGTACGATTATGAAGACTAAATTATGATGCTAGCGACGATGTTAAATGATGATTAGGGTATTAGGATTAGATTAAGATGAAGCTATAAATAATAAAGAAGATGAAATTGGAAAAACAGAAGTAATTTGGGTTAAATAAAAATGGTGACGAAATTAAAATGAGGTGGCAGAGAAATGGTTAAAGGCGTTATCGGGTTAGAGGGACGTCGCGAGTTCGAGCCCGGTCTATGGCATTTTCTTAAAAGCTTGTTCTTCAAAGGTTGTATTCTATTTTTATTATTATTAATATTACCACTATCATTATTAGTAGAGTTAGAGTTATCGTTATGAATATTATATATGTATTAATATTAAAACTATCATTTCTTAAAATTATCAAAAGTATCATTATTATTTTTTTTAAATATTATTATTATCATTATGATAAATTAATAAAATATATAAAATAAATATATTTAAGAAATTATTAATATTAAATATAATATCACAAGTATATTACTATTATCAAAATATATATTATTTGAATATTATTATATGTGTTAATATATAAATATAAATGATATAGGTTCGTGAATTCAAGGCCAACCCTGCATTGTTCAATGTCGTCATATGTATTTTTACTACAAAATACATTAAGTGAGTTTCATTTGCTCCCTTTTTACTCATTACATTTTTGGGCTGAGAATACATGCAAATGCTTTATTAACTGTTTTACAATATTTATATGTGTGAGTTTCATTTGCTCCCTTTTTACTCATTACATTTTTGGGCTGAGAATACATGCAAATGCTTTATTAACTATTTTACAATATTTATATGTGTGAGTTTCATTTGCTTCCTTTTTAAATGCTTTTGCAATATATATTTTTGGGACTGAGAATACATGCGCTGCTTTTATAAATGCTTTACGAAATAGACACAAGTGATCGAAACTACATTCTATGGTTGGATTATTAAACCAAATATGCCCCTTTTTAGTCTGGTAATCTAAGAATTAGGGAACCGACACCCTAATTGACGCGAATTCTAAAGATAGATCTATCGGGCCCAACAAGCCCCATCCAAAGTACCAGATGCTTTAGTACTTCGAAATTAATATCATGTCCGAAGGAGGATCCCGGAATGATGGGGATATTCTTTTATACATATTGTGAATGTCGATTACTAGGTGTTCAATCCATATGAATGATTATTTTTGTCTCTATGTATGGGATGTATGTTTATGAGAAATATGAAATCTTGTGGTCTATTAAATTGATGGAAATGATTGTTTAAGTTAAACTAATGAACTCACCAACCTTTTGGTTGACACTTGAAAGCATGTTTATTCTCAGGCATAAAAGAAATCTTTCGCTGTGCATTTGCTCATTTTAAGGACATTACTTGGAGTCGATCATCGCTCTGGGATCAAATGTTGATGACTTCGTCCAGATGGATTAGGACGGGGCATTTCAGTTGGTATCAGAGCGGTGGTCTTAGCGAACCAGGTCTGCATTAGTGTGTCTAACTGATAAGTCGTTAGGATGCATTAGTGAGTCTGGACTTCGACCGTGTCTACATGTCAAAAGTTTTGCTTATCATTTCGTGTCGAAAATTACCTGCTTATCATTCTTAGAGAATCACTTGCTTATCATCCTTAGTCTAGACACATCTTATTGCATTAATTGCATGATTAGTGTATAGACAAAAATTTATATCTTAGTATATCTGCTAATTCATATCTTAGCGTACCTGTTATTGTTACCGATGCCTGACAGCTTCCGTAGATTCCTCCGTAACTTATGGGATTTTAGTATTATATATGCATATGTAAATTATGTACTGCAGGGTACTAATCTATATCCTATAATCTATTTCTTATCGAAAATCCTTCATCTGATCGTACGGGATGAATCCCTAAACCAGTTCGAGTCCCTCAGATTCTGATAGCTATTCCGATAGTGATTCCGACAGCTATTCCGACATAGATGTTCACCTAAGCTCCAAAAACAGCGTCATCAGCATGAATCAACCAATCAACCATTATCAATTCATCTGATGGGTTCGTAGTCGACTTAATTAATGGAAATGCGCAGAAGGCAATCTCTTCCACCAACTGAATTCACCTCCTGACAATGAACCTGAAGCGTTTACCGGCGAACCTGTTCGAGACACCATTTTCAGTCTCATTTCCGGGGTAACTTGGCAAGATTATATTTTATCCACAATTCTGAACCGTATTCATCCGCTCGTTCCGAACGACAATCATCCTGGAGTAATAAGTCAACAAACTTCGCGCTCTAATAATCAATTTGGAGAATATGGTGCAAAACGTACCAGCTTCAGCAACATCACCAGCACCAACATCAGTACCAGTACCACCAACAACTCAAGTTCACACCATACACCTCAACATCTAATTATGTACCTCGAGCATAATCATCAATCTGCGAATCATCCTACATCATTTATCTTCGTTCGACATGACGATTATGTAATCTTCAATGTTTTAGAGATTATATATTCTAGTTCTAACGGGAAATCAAAGAAGATTAATATTATATTAACTCATTAAATCTATGATTACATCTGAAGAAAATATATATGTAAGTATATTTTCATAAAGATTGTAATTAAAAATTCTTTCGTATAAACTGTTAATGGTGAAAATATTTTAACGGGTAGGTAATACCCGAGGAATATTTAGATTTCACTTTAATAGGTTATACTGTACATTCTTCGAATCTGATTCAATATCCATTTACTATCCTACTTACATCTACAGAGATACAAATTCGTTCACCGCAGAATAACCATTTTTTTTATTCAATTTCATATTTGGAATTTTGATTTTCCAACAAGTGGCATAATGAAGAAAACATTGGACAAAATAAAAAGTTGTTAGAAACAAACGAATTAACTAATTGAAATTTTGTTAAGAATCCACGCTAACTATTCCTAGCTAACTGTTCCTAGCTAACTAATTACATTTTAGTTATCGCAGTTTATTTATCGCAATTTAATTATCGTAATTTTATTTATCGTTATTTAATTTCTGTTATTTATTTTACGCACTTTAAATATCGGAACACGTATACAAGGTTTTGACATATCATATCGACGCATCTATATATATTATTTGGAATCACCATAGACACTCTATATGCAGTAATGATCGAGTTCTCTATACAGGGTTGAGGTTGATTCTCAAATTATATATATACTTTGAGTTGTGATCGAGTCTGAGACATGTACACGGGTCACGATACGTATTAATTAATTCGAATATTATATATTAAACTATATATGAATTATTGGGCTGTAAAGTGTGGATGATCGACTGTGGACTAATAATATTGGACAATTAAAGTGAATTAAAATACTGATTATAATATATGAAACTAAATAATTCTTCAAGTTTGCCACTTGATTTCATCTTAAACCTCATTTGTATCCTGACAATTATAATCCGCGTTCAAACCTTTCATGATCCTTGAAAATACCTCAATCGAGAAGATGAATCAACCGCACTTCATCTACGGGAGAAAAGATTGATGCATTTAGTTATGCATCTGAAAAACTCTCAGAAACTGAGTAAACATTTAACACGTAGTTGTGCTAATTTCTTTAGTGTTATTATTACCCAAATAACTTTGCATTCCCTTTCCAAATTAGAAAATTTTGTCACAGCTCCAGCAAGTCAACTTTAACTTTTCGTTTCAAAACAACCTTATTATAACCTTGATATATATATGTGCGCTCTTTTATTGTTACCGGGGAACCTTTTATATTCCACCATAGTACCATCAGCGTTTAATCATCTAAAAATACATTTCTCCTGAAACCACCTCGGATTGATAACCGATGATTCAAATATCGTAGCATTAAATGCAGAGGAAACAGGAAAAAAAAATGGTAGATGGTCTAAACGGCCAAAAGTTTGATAATAAAGAAGGGAATGTTAGGAACGCTCGATAGAAAATTTGGTACTGAAAAACAGATTGAGCAAACTATGAAGGAGACCAAGGCCAAATACAAAGACCATACCCTATATTCAAAGAATCCAGATAATTCTGGATCCGTTGAAATCTTTAGAGAATATCTTGTTCCGAAGTCATGTTAAAATCTTGCAGAAAACCTTTCTCCATCAATTATCGAACTTAGAAATTCTAAAAATTATCCTCATCAATATCTTCGATATTTCTGAGGATATTTTCATAAATAATCTCGTCCGAAAATTATATACCTCTTCGTGCTTCCTGTGTATCATTATATTGGAAACATTCAATAGAAAATTTAGTACCAAAAAGCAGATTATGGGAAACTATGAAGAAAGCCGTGGACAAATCACAAAGAATAAGTTTGACTTCAAAGAATCCAAATGATTCAATGCCTGCTAAAGTCTTTAGCGAATATCTTGCTCTTTACTCTAAACCCTTGCGGACAATAGTTTCTATCATCCTCTGATCTTAGATATTCCGAGATATTATCATATCTTTCATTATAAATATCCTCGATATTTTTGAATATATTTTCATAACTAATCTTATCTGAAATTATTAATCTCTTCATGATATCAGTGTTACATCATATAAAAACTGTTAGTTTCTATATTCTGTAAAATTTCGAGCTTAAAATATGAATGTTATTGAAGTAATGTTGGGAACTGATGCATGAGTTAGTATAATATAATGACACTTGATCAACGTGATTATATTACAGTAATTCATGCTGAGTTTCTAATGGAACGTGATGATTCACAAACCTTAACGTCATCAAGTGCCATGTTACATAACTCTTTCATTCTGATTAACTTCTGAACATATCAAGAAAATATATCCTTGATAGTTCTATTCTCAGTGATTATGGTAATTTGACAAATCAAATCGTGCTAATACGTTCTTTCTTGTTTAGAACATTAAGCTCATTCGAAACTCCACACCTATGAATTCTATACCGTTACTTGCAAAAAGAAAACAAAAGCATGAAGCTTCGAGATAGAAAGGGGGTATAAATCGCAGCAAATAAGAGAGAGCATTAATTGTGAATGACAATGAGTATAGAAGACGGAAACAGGTATTCCAAAATATAAGAGAAAAATATAAAACCCAATAACAACACAGAGGTTTCAAACCGGAGATATTAATACGAATAGCAATATAAAGACACGGTAGAATTAAGAATAGTATCCCTCCAAGGTAAAAGTAGAAGTAAGCAGATTCCTCAGGTGGAAGTGGAAAAAGGAGAATGATTGTTACGATAGTAAGGGTGAGGACAATGATTGGAACTGGATTAAGCATTTTCATAATATTTTGAATTTAGGAATTTAGTTTAGGAATGATAAAAATAATGGAACGGAAGAGCTTACTTTATAATGGAAATATCAGACAGAGTAATCGAGGCAGATCATCGTATTTAATTATAGAGATCTTGATTTTCTTACTCGCTGAAGAATCAAATCTTTTAGATTTCCTAGAGTTTCTTCAAACCCCTTGAATTCTGGAATTCAACCAATGTCACGTCGAAAGTTAAGACGAAACTCTATTTCTCATTCCAATCTTTTTGTGAAAACTTCACTCGTACTCTTCAAGTAATCGAATCGTTTTATTTATATTATTCAATAATGATAAAACTCTATATATCAACTCATATTTGTCATAAAAACATTTTTATGATTAGACATGACGACCACGCACAAATTTCGGGACGAAATTTCTTTAACGGGTAGGTACTGTGATGACCCGGGAATTTTCAACCAAATTCAAACTTAATCTTTAAATGATTTTGACACGATAAGCAAAGTCTATAATGTTGAGTCTCGAAAATTTTGGAACTATGTATATGAAATCATTTGACCTTCGACTGCTCTCGACGATTCACGAACAATTAATTGTAAATAGATATGTGTGTATATATATAAATAATAATTGGATGTATAATTTGAAATATTGAATGTTGTTGTTAAGAAACATGATATTATAATAATTATTATTTAAAACATATCTATATATATACATAAAGGTATATTAAAAATAAATATTAAATGATTGTAATACTCGTTTGATGTTCCGATTGATATTAGAGAAATTTAATTCGAACTTATGTGATTTTAAAATAAACGGTGATCCGAAAATGAGTTTTATAAACTTTTGGCTTATTGATAATATATTTAGAAATTGTTTGTCAAGTTTTAAAACTTTTTATATTTTACTTGGGGGTTGGGAGTGAATAATTAATGTAATTTTTATTTAATAATTTATGACCGAATTTTATACCATAATGACTGAAATAAATAAAGATAATTATTATAAAAATATGGAATTTTTCTGAAGACTTTTTATTCGCCACTGAGTGAACAACGGGGCACGATATAATAGTCCGTTAAAACTGTCGGTAAGATATTTAGTTAAGTGCACGTTTATTATCCTCATATTATTATTTTAATGTGGAAAGTCACTACGCGTACTAGTGGCCGTTCCTTTCCATCTTTCAATATCAAGATTCTTATATTATTATTATTATTATTATTATACTTAATATCTAATCTAATATATCTATATGTATCTCTCATACATAATCATATTACATGAATCATAACAACCATCCGTTGGCTTCCTTCTTCAACTATCCACGGGTCATCACCACTAGACCACCACCCAACCGTCCTTAAACGGCTACTCACAACCATAAATCCATTAAACCACCTTCATTTTTGTTTCTAACTATGTTTCTTGTGTTATCATTTCAAACCATTGAGAAAACCATCAATCACCACCATCATCATGTTGTTACTCGAACCACACCGTCGTTTATGTTCTTCTGTTTATATTTGTACAAAACAATTACCACAAACCACCCAAAGACAACTTGCTACTGCTCAACTTGTTTGCTTCCTTACCCGATCAAGCCACAAACCGCAATCACAATCGAACTATTACTATAAGTTAATGATCGTAAACCATCACTCACTTCCATCTTGTAAAACCGCCACCACTTACAATCATGTAATCACCTTGAAACTCACTTCTGGCTCTCCTTACATTCAACCAAGAACCAATATAACACCAACCTACATCACCATGACCTCAACCGCTGAAACACCACTTGCACCAAACCACTTGTTGAAGCTGCTTCTATTACTATTGTTCTCGTTGCAAAATCACCTTTTACCATGAAAACCACCTTTGATCACAACCTTCTATCACCTTGAGACACCATCACCAAAACCGTCACTATATTCTTCATTCTTCCCTTTTCTTCTTTCTCATCATTGTAGGGGAATTCTGCTGATTGGAAATATGGGGCGAGCCTTTTAAAGTAACAAAATGAATTATATATGTTTACAGCTCAAAGTCACCAAATTAATATATTAAAGCTTCATTAAAAAGAAGGAGGCATTTTAAATTTGGGGATATGTCGTGAAGGTGGGACAACATGAGAATTCATGGCTGACAATCTCATTATTTAAATTCCCACTTGTGGTGTGGTTGTTGAAGGCTGCTACAAGTAAATTCATTTCTTTGATTTTCTTTCAATAACAACCGAATACCTTTTTGACTTGTACTAGTGGGTTAAGTGGTGGATACAATGAATCAAACAAACACTTCTGCATCTATTATATTATGATTAAGGACAGGTAGGGTATATACGAACGAATTTAAAATGTTGATGAACTGGACATACATTTTGTTTGGTCGATTAAACTGTGGAATTATAAATGACCCATTTGAATTATTAGACTTGATTATATCAGTTTTGGACTACCCTATCTTATTTTCTAACGTTGGGCCATTAGATGCAATTGAGTCCATTAAACTGTTTTGGAATTAGGTATGTTGGGCCATATTAGTTTATTTGAATTCCTGTTGGACCTTTTATTGAATGGAGTTCAAATGGGATTTAGGTATTGACGAACCAAGCCAAAACTAATTGATGATTAGGCTAAATATTTATATTGTGGGACAACCATGTATTTCTTGAGCCGCAAAGAATAATGACAGTGTTGATATCATGTTAGTGATAATTTAAGAATGATGATGATGATGTTATGTAATTTAGATGATAACATGATGAGTTAATGATCATGATGATATTCAATCATGATAATGTTAGTGAGGAAATAAATGGATGATGATGAAAGTGATATCGAATGATGTACGATTATGAAGACTAAATTATGATGCTAGCGACGATGTTAAATGATGATTAGGGTATTAGGATTAGATTAAGATGAAGCTATAAATAATAAAGAAGATGAAATTGGAAAAACAGAAGTAATTTGGGTTAAATAAAAATGGTGACAAAATTAAAATGAGGTGGCAGAGAAATGGTTAAAGGCGTTATCGGGTTAGAGGGACGTCGCGGGTTCGAGCCCGGTCTATGGCATTTTCTTAAAAGCTTGTTCTTCAAAGGTTGTATTCTATTTTTATTATTATTAATATTACCACTATCATTATTAGTAGAGTTAGAGTTATCGTTATGAATATTATATATGTATTAATATTAAAACTATCATTTCTTAAAATTATCAAAAGTATCATTATTTTTTTTTTAAATATTATTATTATCGTTACGATAAATTAATAAAATATATAAAATAAATATATTTAAGAAATTATTAATATTAAATATAATATCACAAGTATATTACTAATATCAAAATATATATTATTTGAATATTATTATATGTGTTAATATATAAATATAAATGATATAGGTTCGTGAATTCAAGGCCAACCCTGCATTGTTCAATGTCGTCATATGTATTTTTACTACAAAATACATTAAGTGAGTTTCATTTGTTCCCTTTTTACTCATTACATTTTTGGGCTGAGAATACATGCAAATGCTTTATTAACTGTTTTACAATATTTATATGTGTGAGTTTCATTTGCTCCCTTTTTACTCATTACATTTTTGGGCTGAGAATACATGCAAATGCTTTATTAACTGTTTTACAATATTTATATGTGTGAGTTTCATTTGCTCCCTTTTTAAATGCTTTTGCAATATATATTTTTGGGACTGAGAATACATGCGCTGCTTTTATAAATGCTTTACGAAATAGACACAAGTGATCGAAACTACATTCTATGGTTGGATTATTAAACCAAATATGCTCCTTTTTAGTCTGGTAATCTAAGAATTAGGGAACAGACACCCTAATTGACGCGAATTCTAAAGATAGATCTATCGGGCCCAACAAGCCCCATCCAAAGTACCAGATGCTTTAGTACTTCGAAATTAATATCATGTCCGAAGGAGGATCCCGGAATGATGGGGATATTCTGGTATGCATATTGTGAATGTCGATTACTAGATGTTCAATCCATATGAATGATTATTTTTGTCTCTATGTATGGGATGTATGTTTATGAGAAATATGAAATCTTGTGGTCTATTAAATTGATGGAAATGATTGTTTAAGTTAAACTAATGAACTCACCAACCTTTTTATTGACACTTGAAAGCATGTTTATTCTCAGGCATAAAAGAAATCTTCCGCTGTGCATTTGCTCATTTTAAGGACATTACTTGGAGTCGATCATCGCTCTGAGATCAAATGTTGATGACTTCGTCCAGATGGATTAGGACGGGGCATTTCAGAAAGATGGTACATTCAGGTTGTGTATCGACTACCGAGAGTTGAACAAACTTACCATCAAGAACCGTTACCCACTACCGAGAATCGACGACTTATTTGATCAACTACAAGGTTCTTCAGTTTATTCGAAGATTGATTTATGTTCCGGATATCATCAAATGTGGGTGAAGAAGGATTATATTCCGAAGACTGCTTTTAGGACGCGTTACGGTCATTACGAGTTTATGGTTATGCCGTTTGGTTTAACTAATGCACCAGCTGTGTTCATGGACCTCATGAACCGAGTGTGTGGGCCATATCTTGACAAGTTTGTCATTGTCTTCATCGATGACATACTTATCTACTCAAAGAATGATCAAGAGCATGAAGAACATTTTAGAAAAGTGTTAGAGTTGTTGAGGAAAGAAAAACTGTACGCTAAGTTTACAAAGTGTGCATTTTGGTTGGAAGAAGTTCAATTCCTCGGTCACATAGTGAACAAGAAAGGTATTCAGGTGGATCCGGCAAAGATTGAAACCGTTGAAAAGTGGGAAACCTCGAAAACTCCGAAGCATATACGCCAATTTTTAGGACTGGCTGGTTACTATAGAAGATTCATCCAAGATTTTTCCAAAATAGCAAACCCCTTGACTGCATTAACGCATAAAGGGAAGAAGTTTGAATGGAAAGATGAGCAGGAGAAAGCGTTTCAATTGTTGAAGGAAAAGTTAACTACGGCACCTATATTGTCATTTCCTGAAGGGAATGATGATTTTGTGATATATTGTGACGCCTCAAAGCAAGGTCTCGGTTGTGTATTAATGCAACGAATGAAAGTAATTGCCTGTGCATCTAGACAATTGAAGATTCACGAGCAGAATTATACGAAATATGATTTGGAATTAGGCACAGTTGTTTTTGCATTAAAGACTTGGAGGCACTACTTATATGGGGTCAAAAGTATTTTATATACCGATCACAAAAGTCTCCAACACATATTTAATCAGAAACAACTAAACATGAGGCAGCGTAGGTGGATTGAGTTATTGAATGATTACGATTTCAAGATTCATTACCATCCGGGGAAGGCGAATGTGGTAGCAGACGCTTTGAGTAGAAAGGACAGAGAACCTATGTGGGTAAAAGCTATGAATATAATTATTCATACTAACCTTACTACTCAAATAAAGGAGGCGCAGCAGGGTGTCGTAAAAGAAGGGAATTTGAAGAATGAAATACCCAAAGGATCGGAGAAATACCTTAATATTCGAGAAGACGGAACCCGGTATAGAGCCGAAAGAATTTGAGTACCAAAGTTTGGAGATGTGAGAAAAATGGTACTTGGGGAAGCACATAAAACCAGATACTCAATACATCCTGGAGCGGGAAAGATGTACAAGGACCTCAAGAAACATTTTTGGTGGCCGGGTATGAAAGCTGATATTGCGAGATATGTAGGAGAATGTTTGACGTGTTCTAAGGTCAAAGCTGAACATCAGAAACCATCAGGTCTACTTCAACAACCTGAAATCCCAGAATGGAAATGGGAAAATATTACCATGGATTTCATTACTAAATTGCCAAGAACTGCAAGTGGTTATGATACTATTTAGGTAATAGTCGATCGTCTTACCAAATCAGCACACTTTCTGCCAATGAGAGAAGATGATAAAATGGAGAAGTTTGCGCGATTATATTTAAAGGAAGTTGTCTCCAGACATGGAATACCAATCTCTATTATCTCTGATAGGGATGGCAGATTTGTTTCAAGGTTTTGGCAGACACTGCAACAAGCATTGGGGACTCGTCTAGACATGAGTACTGCTTATCATCCACAAACTGATGGGCAAAGTGAAAGGATGATACAGAACCTTGAAGACATGCTACGAGCATGTGTTATCGATTTCGGAAACAGTTGGGATCGACACCTACCGTTAGCAGAATTTTCCTACAACAACAGTTACCATTCGAGTATTGAGATGGCGCCGTTTGAAGCACTTTATGGTAGAAAGTGCAGGTCTTCGATTTGTTGGAGTGAAGTGGGGGATAGACAGATTACGGGTCTGGAGATAATACAAGAAACTACCGAGAAAATCATCCAAATTCAACAATGATTGAAAACCGCCCAGAGTCGACAAAAGAGCTACGCGGACAGTAAAACAAAAGATATAGAATTTGAGATTAGAGAGATGGTCATGCTCAAGGTTTTACCTTGGAAAGGCGTTATTCGATTTGGTAAAGGGGGGAAACTAAATCCAAGGTACATTGGACCATTCAAGATTATAGATCGTGTCGGACCAGTAGCTTATCAATTTGAGTTACCTCAAAAACTCGCGGCTGTACATAACACTTTCCACATCTCGAATTTGAAGAAATTTTTTGCTAAAGAAGATCTCACTATTCCATTAGACGAAATCCAAATCAACGAAAAACTTCAATTTATTGAAGAACCCGTCAAAATAATGGATCGTGAGGTTAAAAGACTTAAGCAAAACAAGATACCAATTGTTAAGGTTCGATGGAATGCTCGTAGAGCACCCGAGTTCACCTGGGAGCGTGAAGATCAGATGAAGAAGAAATACCAGCACCTATTTCCAGAAGATTCGTCAACACCTTTTACAGCTTAAAATTTCGGGACAAAATTTATTTAACGGGTAGGTACTGTAGTGACCCGAACTTTTCCATGTTTATATATATTAAATGAAATTGATATTTACATGATTAAATGTTTCCAACATGTTAAGCAATCAAACTTGTTAAGACTTGATTATTTGAAATGAGTGTCATGTAGACAATTGACCACCCAAGTTGACCGGCGATTCACGAACGTTAAAACTTGTAAAAACTATATGAAGATATATGTATGGATATATGGATATATATATATACATATATATATATATATATATATATATATATATATATATATATATATATATATATATATATATATAGTTAACATGATATTACGATAAGTAAGGATATCACTAGGTATATTAACAATGAGTTATATACATAAAAATGAGACTACTAACTTAAGAATTTTGAAACAATATATATACATAACGATTATCGTTGTAATAGTATTTTAACATATATATATGACGTTAAGATATATTTGTAGAGACCCGTCCTAATCCATCCGAACGAAGTCCATATCGATTATAAATGATTCACAACAGTTGATTACATCGCGAGGTACTTGACCTCTATATGATACATTTTACAAACATTGCATTCATTTTTGAAAAGACAATCTTTCATTACATCGAAAGTTGACGGTGTGCATACCATTTTATAATATATCTAACTATAATTGACTTAATAATAATCTTGATGAAATCAACACCTCGAATGCAACGTCTTTTGAAATATGTCATGAATGACTCCAAGTAATATCTTTAAAATGAGCAATTGCACAGCAGAAGACTTCTTTCATACCTGAGAATAAACATGCTTTAAAGTGTCAACCAAAAAGGTTGGTGAGTTCATTAGTTTATCATAAAGAATCATTTCATAATTTTAATAGACCACAAGATTTCATATTTCCAATTCTCATAAACATACGTCCCATGCATAGAGACAAAAATCATTCATATGGTGAACACCTGGTAACCGACATTCACAATATGTATATAAGAATATCCCCATCATTCCGGGATCCTCCTTCGGACATGATATAAATTTCGAAGTACTAAAGCATCTGGTACTTTGGATGGGGTTCGTTAGGCCCAATAGATCTATCTTTAGGATTCGCGTCAATTATGGTGTCTGTTCCCTAATTCTTAGATTACCAAACTTAATAAAAAGGTGCATATTCGATTTCGATAATTCAACCATAGAATGTAGTTTCACGTACTTGTGTCTATTTTGTAAATCATTTATAAAAATTGCGCATGTATTCTCAGCCCAAATATATAAAGGGTAAAAAGGCAAATGAAACTCACCATACTGTATTTTGTAGTAAAAATACATAAGACGACATTTAACAATGCAGGGTTGGCCTCGGATTCACGAACCTATATTAATTATATATATTTATGTGTTGGTCAATATTTGTTTAATAAATTAAGTCAAGTCATAGTGTACCACAATCTTAATGCTCGAGACTAATACGCAAAAGTCAACAAAAGTCAATTTGACTCAAAATGTTTTCTAAAATTTATACATGATTATTATATACTTTAAATATCGTCATTTTGTATTAAATATTTTTAAAATATTTTACTAGAGTAAATAATATAATTCTTTTATTAATAATTATAATTTTATATAAAAATATACTTTTATATATCTTAAGTAACAAAATTTATAAAGTTCATAAAAATATTATGATAGGTTTCATTAAGGTAATTATATTATTTGTATTACTTATTTATTTTATAAAATAACATTGGTAATAATAATAAGTAAAAGTTGTATTATTTTGTAATAATAATTATTATTATTTTATTAATAAAAATATTAATTTTTATATTTACTAAAAATGATATTATGATAAAATAATAGTTCTAATTCATAAAAATAATGAAATTTTAATATTAACAATGATACTCTTCTTAAATAATATTTTTTTTTAAGAAAATGGTACTTTCAATATTAATAATACTTTTAATAATAATAGTGATAAAAATAATGAAAAACGATAATTTTATCTAAATCAATTTCTTACAATATTTTAAATTTTATCATGATACCCATACACATTATTTCCTAATTAATTTTGTTAATAGTTTTTAAATCGTCTTTTATGTCACGTTCATTTTAATGATAATAATAGTAATTAAAATAATTAAGTGTTACTAACATTAGTTTAATTATAATAATACTAATAATAATAAATGTTATGATAATATTATTACTAATAACTATTTTAATGATAAACATAATAATAGTACTAATTATAATTTTAACGATAATAATAATAATAAAAAAATACAATTTTTAATGATAATACTTTTTAATGATAATAATAATAATAGTAATAATAATAGTTTGATAAAAACTAGAACGACAATAATAACGACGATAATAATAATCATTTTTAATAATAATATCAAAATTCAAATGACTATATCTTCTAATCCGTTCATCGAACCCATTCGACATCTAAAGGAAAAGTTCTTAATTTGTCGCTAGCTTTCCAACGACATGCATATCTTATACCTTATCTCAACCGCAGGTGTAACTAATTCGAGATTCAACATAACCTAACTAAGGGCAATATCAGAAGTACAAGCATGCATAATCCTAATTACTCGAGCACTAGTCAGGGATACACTATTGATATGTAAAAATTAATTTACGAGTACTCACGTATCAATATTGAGATTCAATATTGCAGGAAAGGTACGTAGACGCAACGGAGATCAGAAACACTAAATTTGACCTCAAGAGCATACCCATGAACCATACCCATCACCTCCATAGCTATAACCCATAATTTCTTTAGCCCTATCCCGCTCATAAAACGTGTTTTGAAATAACTCGCGCGTACCCCTTGTCGTAGTATTTTATGTATAATATTAATACTAATAATAATAATACTACTAATATTAATATCATAATAATATTTAATAATATAATTAATAAATAAAATAAATAAATAAATAATACGTAGTAATACAGAGAGAGATAGATGGATAATGAAAATAAGAATGAAACCAGATTGAGCGAGCTTTAAAAGGATTTAGGCTGCACCTAACCCCCCATGCGATCGCATGGGGGCTCCTTGTTTTTATCATGCGGTCGCATGATTAATTTTGGCAGCCCATATGCACGTTAAAAAAAAGTTGCCGACACTTTCTTCCCTTTTACACATATGTAATGATACGTAATATAATAGGTTTATTTATATATTAATATATAATATATTTAATCTTTAGAATTAATTAAATATTATATTATATTTACGCTCATGGTAAAAATATAATTTTTACAAAAATGACACGGACGTGGTCTCACGACTCATGTACCACTTTCGATTTTTCGAGCGCACTTTCGTACGTTTAGAAAACTAGCCTTTTATGTTACGCGACGTGTACCTTTAGTAATAGATTGATTTATTCACCAATAAATTACTTTGTAAAAGTGTATCTTATAAAATTTGAGTGTCGTGGTCATTTTCTTCTATAAATCAGTGACTCGTTGTTTACCAAATATTTTATTTTAAATTAAGACGTTTTATGACGAGGTTAAAATACATAGACATATATATACATTTTTAGAAATATAACTTTGTATTCAAAATCTTTCATCTAACAATATAACATTTAGTTTTTCAAAACTGTTTATATTTCAAAGTTTATTTTTATTTCGTTTAGAAAATAATTTAACGCGTAACGTTTTCAAGTTATAATATATATACATATACATATATAAACATATCAATTCCTATAATGGTTCGTGAATCATTGGAATTTGGTCGAGGTCAAATGAATGTATGAATATAATTTCAAATCCTTGAGACTTAACTTAACAAACTTTGCTTATCATGTCGGATTAATATAAAGATAAAGTTTAAATTTGGTCGGAAATTCCCGGGTCGTCACAGTACCTACCCGTTAAAGAAATTTCGTCCCGAAATTTGGTCGTGGTTGTCATGGCTAATCATAAAAATGTTCTCATAACAAATATGAGTTGGTATATAGAATTTTATCACTATTGAGTAATATAGATAAAATGATTTGATTATTTGAAAGGTACGAGTGAAGCTATCATGAGATAAGAAATATAGTTTTGTTTTAACTTTTGACGCTGTCTTGGTTGAATTCCGAAATTCAAGGGATTTAAAGAAAATTTTTGGAATCTAAAAGATTTGATTCTTTGGCGAATAAAGGAATTAAGATCTCTATAATTAAATACGGTGATCTGCCTCGATTACTCTGTCCGATATTTCCATTATAAATTTACCTTTTCCGTTCCATTAGTTTCCACCACTTCTATACCTTCTTTCTCAGTTCATATATCCAAAAGATTATAATAATGCTTAATCCGGTTCTAATCCTTGTTCTTATTCTGACTATCGCAATGATCGTTCTTCTTTTCCAACTCCCACCGGAAGAATCTGTTTATTTCTACTATGCTCTAGGGATTATTGTATTTATAATCCTTCCGTGTCTTTATATTGCTATACGCACTGATATCCACAGTTTGTAATTTCGGTGTTGTTGTTGGACTTTATATTTTCCCTTATATATCGAAGCTTCATGCTTTTGTTTTCTCTTTTCGACTTTAAATCAAGCGAATAATGGTCCAGAATTCGTAGGTTATGAAGTTTCAAATGAACATGACTAATGTTCTAAGAGAGAAATTGTAATAGCACGATCTTAATTGGTTAAATTACCAGAATTCTGAGAAAAGATAGAACTATCAAGATAATATGTTCTTGATATGTTCAGAAGTTAAGCAGAATGAAAGAGTTATGTAACATGGCACATGATGACGTTATGTGACGACCCGGAAATTTCCGACCAAATTTAAACTTGATCTTTATATGTTTTCGACACGATAAGCAAAGTCTGTGATGTTGAGTCTCAAAACTTGTGAACTATTTTCATAGATTCATTTAACCTTTGACTGTTCTCGAAGATTCACGAACAATTGTCTGTAAATAATTATATATATGTAAATATAAGTATAAGTGTATATATAATATTTCGAATAAATAAAGTACACTTAATCAATTGGAATTACAAATGAAAAATAATAAATAGAATAATTAAGTTACTATTATATGAATATATATATATATATATATATATATATATATATATATATATATATATATATATATATATATATATATATATATATATATATATATATAAATATGTATGTGATATTATCATATATGATTTCTATATATATTGTAATGTTTGAATATTAAATACTTAATGTATGTTGTTATATATATTACATAATTAAAGATATGTAATATTAATATCTAAACTAATACGTATAATTATAAATTAAATAATAATTGTTATAGAAATTTTATAATTACTTTCAATAATAACATCTATATTAGTATTATTAACATTATTATATAAATGGATATATATACAAAGGGTTATATTATTTTTACTAATAGTATTATAATTAGTATTATTATTAGTACCAATAATAATATTATTATCATTATCATTTTTTTATGATTATCAATATTATTACTATTAAAATAAAACAATTTATTATGGTTATCGTTAATAATATTATTAATATTATTTTTATAATTAATCTTATACTTATCATTATTAGTATAATTTTGATAAAATTATTATTAATATTATTATTACTATCTTTATTAGTATTATTCTTATTATTATTTTATTACTCTTATCATTATCATTATACCTATTATTATTAAGTATTATTTTAATATTATTATCATTTATTGCTTCTATCATCATTATTATTATTAATTATTAATATTGACATAATTATTAATATATTTATTAAGAATTTAATTTAAAAAAAGAAAAAAAAGAGATAATGTCGTGTATATAAGTGTCTCTATCAGTTTTCTTTACATTTGTTTAATTACTTGTTGAATACTCGTGATTCTTTGTCGAGCCACACCCTCATATTATATCAATCAATTATTCTGTGAATCAATCATAAAAATCGCACCATCTCATCCTCTTCTGTTAATTGATAAAGCAATGGAACTCTTTTTATTTAATTTTTTTCCCTCTTTCCTTCTTTATGTCATAAACCGAACCCATTTAACCTTTATTTTGATTCGAGTCAAATTGAGTAAAAGTAAAATTGCAGATTTCTTATTCCTCCTGTCGTGAAGGTGTATGTACAATCTTATATTTTAATTCGAAATAACGAAGACGAATTCTCAAGTCAAAGTTTTTGAATCAAAAGTAAACATATGTTCATCAATTAAATTCAGGTTTTCTGTGATAATTTAATTTAGATTAACGATTTCAATAGTTTAGGACATTGATTTTAAATGTATTTCGTTTTATAGATATGGTCCAAAATGTACTTAAAAACGAAAATCGATTTTTTTCTTGAGCTGCGAACGAACTGCATAGCAGTTTTAGTTTTTTTTTTTATTTTTTTTCTTTTCGATTTCGTTATCTTATTAATACAACCATTTAATATTGATGACTACTGGTTATTTGAAGAATCTAAACCTTGTTGTTATGATAATATAAATTTTGGATCGAGTGGATTTGGGTAGAAGAAGAAGGAGGAAAATAAGAACACAGATGTTAGTTAAATAAATATAAATACGAATTAAGTCTGAAAAGTGATAAACAGACTAGTGGTTGGAGGTGTTTGCGAGTAACAAGAGGTCTCGGGTTCGAGGTTGAGCAATGACAGTTTTTTTTTAAAACTTGTTTAAAGGTAGCCATTTCTATTATTATTATTATTATTATTATTATTATTATTATTATTATTATTATTATTATTATTATTATTATTATTATTATTATTATTATTATTATTATTATTATTATTATTATTATTATTATTATTATTAATTATTACTATTATTATTATTATTATTACTATTATTATTATTATTACTAAGTATTAAGTATTATATTCAAAATTAATATTTTCATTATCGTTATTATTAAACTTAGCATTTTATTAAAAACTACTACTATTAATATATGTATCATTATTTTATAATCATCATTATTATTTTTACCAACAATATTTTTACTATCATTATTTTGATTTTTCAATATTATTATTATTATTATTATTATTATTATAATTATTATTATTGTAATTATTTTTATTATTAAAAATTATTACTATTATTGTTATTATTATTATAAGCTAATACAACTCTTTATTAATATTAATTTACCAAATAACAATTAGTTACATAAAATAATATTTAATACATATAACATATAATTTACTAAAATAACCAATATATCACTAATAATATAAAACTTCGTTCGATTTCCATTATATGTGTTAATATAGATATAATTAATATAGGTTCGTGAATCCGAGGCCAACTCTACATTTGTTAAGTGTCGTCATATGTATTTTTACTACAAAATACAGTATGGTGAGTTTTATTTGCTCCCTTTTTAATTGCTTTTGCAATATATATATTTTTGGGCTGAGAATACATGCGCTGTTTTATAAATGTTTTATGAAATAGGCACAAGTACTAAAACTAATTCTATGTGGGTTTAAACCAGAAATATACCCTTAGCTTGGTAACATTAAACTACTTGTCTATGTACGGTAGGCGCGAATCCTAAAGATAGATCTATTGGGCCTGACAAACCCTATCCTAACTATGGGATGCTTTAGTACTTCGAGGTTATTTTAAACACACATGATCTGGTGTACTTCAGAGGGTAAAACATGAATGTTAAGGCTTGTTACCGGGTGCCTACAGCTTATAGAATACTTTTATACACTTGCGAGTGTACATATATTTATAAACGAAAATCTTGTGGTCTATAAATATATTGAAATGATTGTTATGATAAACCTATGAACTCACCAACCTTTTGGTTGACACTTTTAAGCATGTTTATTCTCAGGTATGAAAGAAATCTTCTTCTGTGCATTTGCTCATTTTAAAGATGTTACTTGGAGTCATTCATGGCATATAGAGGTCAAAACCTCGCAATGGGACCATCTGATGAAGACTTCGTCCAGGTGGATTAGGACGGGTCACTACAGGTGGTATCAGAGCGGTGGTCTTAGCGAACCAGGTCTTGCATTAGTGTGCCTAACTGATAATTGTTTAGATACATTAGTGAGTCTGGACTTCGACCTTGTCTGCATGTCAAAAGTTTTGCTTATCATTTTGTGTCGAAAATTACCTGCTTATCACTCTTAGGGAATCATCTGCTTATCATCCTTAATTTTTTTTTTACCTGCTTATCATTCTTAGTCTAGACATGTCTTACTGCCTCTATTGCATAGACAGTGTATAGATAAATTAATATCTTATCGTATCTGCTAATTCATATCTTAGCGTATCTGTTACTGTAGACTTTGCCTGACAGCTTTCGTAGATTCCTCTATAACTTATGGGATTTTAGTATTATATAAGCATATGTAAATTATGTATTGCAGGGTACTAATCTATATCCTATAATCTGTTTCTTATCGAAAATCTTTCATCTGATCGTACGAGAAGAATCCCTCAACCAGTTCGCGTCCCTCAGATTTCGATAGCTATTCCGATAGTTATTCCGACAGCTATTCCGACATGGATATTCACCTAAGCTCCGAAAGCGGTGTCACCAGAATGAAGCAATCAATCAGCCATTCCCAAATCATCTGATAGTTCGTAGTTGACTTAATCAACGGAAACGAGAAGAAGGTAATTCCTTTCCATCAACCAAAATTACCCTCTTGGCAAAGAACCTGAAGCACTTAACCGCGAACCTGATCATGATACTATTTTCTCTCTCATTTTCAGAATATCTCGCCACGATTATATTCTATATAAAATTCAAGATCTTATTCATCCGCTCGTTCCGATCGACAATCATCCCGAAATAATATAAAAAGTCAACGAACTTCGTGCTCGAGTAATCAATATGGAGAATATGGTGCAAAATTTACCAACTTCTGCAACATCACCAGCACTAACAGTACCACTAATATCGATACTGACAGCACCAGTACCATCATTAACAGCAACATCCGCATCCCATGCCTCAACATCTCATTCTGTACCTCGAGTATAATCATCGTTCTCCGTATCGTTCTACACCAATTATCTTCGTTCAGTATGGCGATTATGTAATCTCTAATGTTTTAGAGATTATATATTCTTGTTCTAACAATAAATCAAATGAGTTTAATATTATATTAACTCATTTAATCTATAATTACATCTGAAGAAAATATATATGTATATGTTTTCATAAAGATTGTAATTAAAAATTCTTTTGTACAAACTGTTAATGATGAAAATATTTTAACGGGTAGGTAATACCCGAGGAATATTCAGATTTCACATTAATAAGTTACACTGTACATTCTTCGAATTTGATTCAACGATCATTTACTATTCTATTTACAATCACCGATATACGTATCCGTTCACCAAAGAATAACTATTTTCATTCAAATTTAATTTGATATTTGGATTTTGATCTATCAGAATCCAACAAGTGGCATAATGAAGAAATAATGGACACAATAAAAATTGATTAGAAACAGACTAATTAACAATATGAAATTTTGTTAAGAAACCACGCTAACAAGATCCTAGCTAACTGTTCCTAGCTAACTGTTAATTCCGTATTACCTTTTATTTATCGCAATTTATTTATCGCAATTTATTTATCGCATTTTATTTATCGCAATTTTAATTCTCGCAATTTATTTATCATTATTTAATTTCTGTTATTTATTTTACGCACTTTAAATATCAGGACGCGTATACAAGGTTTTGACATATCATATCGACGCATATATATATATATATATATATATATATATATATATATATATATATATATATATATATATATATATTATTTGGAATAACCATAGACACTCTATATGCAGTAATGCGGGAGTTAGCTGTACAGGGTTGAGGTTGATTCTACAATAATATATATACTTTGAGTTGTGATCGAGTCTGAGACGTATACGGGTCATGATACGTATTAATTAATTCAAATATTATAAATTAACTATATATGAATTATTGGACTGTTAACTGTGGACTATCAACTGTGGACTAATAACATTGGACAATTAAAATGAATTAAAATATTGATCATAACATATGAAACTAAACAATTCTTCAAGTTTGCCACTTGATTTCATCTTAAACCTCATTTGTATCTTGATGATTACAATCAGCGTTCAAACCTTTCATGATTCTTGAAAACACCTCAATCGAGATGATGAACTAACCGAACTTCATCCACGAAAGGAAAGAGTGATGCATATAGTTATGCACCTGAAAACTCTCGAAACCTGAGCAAACGTTTAAAACATAGCCGTGCTAATTCCTTAGTGTTATTATTACCCAAAATAACTTAATAATTCCTTTCAAAGTAGCAAATTTTGTCACAGCTTCAGCAAGACAATTTTGACTTTTCATTCGAAACAACCTTATTATAACCTTGACATATATGCGTGCTCTTTTGTTGTTACCGGGAAACCTTTTATGTTCCACCATATTACCATCAGCGTTTAATCATCTAAAAACACAATTCTCCTGAAACCACCTCGAATTGATAACCGACGATTCAGATATGGTTGCATTGAATGCAGACGAAACAGTAAAATTATAGATGGCCTAAATGGCCAAGAGATTGATGATAAAGAATGGAGTGTTGGGAACGCTCGATTAAAAATTTGGTAATGAAAAATGGATTGAGCTAATCATGAAGGAGACTCTGAACAAATCACAAGGACTAAACTTATACATAAAAAATCCTGATGATTCTGTTTCCGATGAAATCTGTAGAGAATATCTTGTACCGAAGTCATGTTAAAATCTTGCGAAATTTTTTTTTTCATCAACTTTCGAACGTAGAAATTCCAAAAATATCATCATAAATATCTTTGATATTTCTGAGGATATTTTTATAAATATTCTTGTCCGAATTATCTACCTCTTCGTGTTTTCTGCATTCCATTATACTGGAACCTTCCATAAAATCTAAGTATAAATTATGAATGAATTGTGGAGAAGTGTTGAGAATTGAAGCATGGGTTAGTATAATATAATGACGCCCGACCAACGTGATTATATTACAGTAAGTCATGCTGAGTTTCTAATGGGACGTGATGATTCACAGATTATAACGTCATCATGTGCCATGTTACATGACTTTTATATTCTACTAAATCTCCTAACAAAAATCAAGAACATATTTTCTTGATAATTCCATCTTTTACAGTGACTTCTAATAATTTGACAATGTTCTGGAAATATGATTTGAAGTATAAAAGTTGAGAGTTGTGGAAAATAATGGAACGGAAGAGTTTAATTTATAATGGAAATATCAGACAGAGTAATCGAAGCAGATCACCGTATTTAATTATAGAGATCTTAATTTTCTTATTCGCCGAAGAATCAAATCTTTTAGATTTCGAAGATTTCTGTAAATCCCTTGAATTCTGGAATTCAACCAAGACAACGTCAAAAGTTAAGAAAAAAACCTTTCACTCTTTTATAAAAGCTTCACTCGTACGCATCACATAATCAAATCGTTTTATCTATATTAATCAATAATGATAAAACTCTATTTGCCAATTCATTTTCATCATAAAAACATTTTTATTGTTAGCCAGGACAACCACACTCAAATTTCGGGACGAAATTTCTTTAACGGGTAGGTACTGTGACGACTCGGAAATTTCCGACCAAATTTAAACTTGATCTTTATATGTTTTCAACACGATAAGCAAAGTCTGTGATGTTGAGTCTCAAAACTTGTGAACTATTTTCATAGATTCATTTAACCTTTGACCGTTCTCGAAGATTCACGAACAATTGTCTGTAAATAATTATATATATGTAAATATAAGTATAAGTGTATATATAATATTTCGAATAAATAAAGTACACTTAATCAATTGGAATTACAAATGAAAAATAATAAATAGAATAATTAAGTTACTATTATACGAATATATGTATATAAATATGTATGTGATATTATCATATATGATTTCTATATATATATTGTAATGTTTGAATATTAAATACTTAATGTATGTTGTTATATATATTACATAATTAAAGATATGTAATATTAATATCTAAACTAATACGTATAATTATAAATTAAATAATAATTGTTATAGAAATTTTATAATTACTTTCAATAATAACATCTATATTAGTATTATTAACATTATTATATAAATGTATATATATATATACAAAGGGTTATATTATTTTTACTAATAGCATTATAATTAGTATTATTATTAGTACCAATAATAATTTTATTATCATTATCATTTTTTTTATGATTATCAATATTATTACTATTAAAATAAAACAATTTATTATGGTTATCGTTAATAATATTATTAATATTATTTTTATAATTAATCTTATACTTATCATTATTAGTATAATTTTGATAAAATTATTATTAATATTATTATTACTATCTTTATTAGTATTATCCTTATTATTATTTTATTACTCTTCTCATTATCATTATACCTATTATTATTAAGTATTATTTTAATATTATTATCATTTATTGCTTCTATCATCATTATTATTATTAATTATTAATATTGACATAATTATTAATATATTTATTAAGAATTTAATTTAAAAAAAAAAAAGAGATAATGTCGTGTATATACGTGTCTCTATCAGTTTTCTTTACATTTGTTTAATTACTTGTTGAATACCCGTGATTCTTTGTCGAGCCACACCCTCATATTATATCAATAAATTATTCTGTGAATCAATCATAAAAACCGCACCATCTCATCCTCTTCTGGTAATTGATAAAGCAATGGAACTCTTTTTATTTAATTTTTTTCCTCTTTCCTTCTTTATGTCATAAACCGAACCCATTTAACCTTTATTTTGATTCGAGTCAAATTGAGTAAAAGTAAAATTGCAAATTTCTTCTTCCTCCTGTCGTGAAGGTGTAGGTACAATCTTAGATTTTAATTCGAAATAACGAAGACGAATTCTCAAGTCAAAGTTTTTGAATCAAAAGTCAACATATGTTCATCAATTAAATTCAGGTTTTCTGTGATAATTTAATTTAGATTAATGATTTCAATAGTTTAGGACATTGATTTTAAATGTATTTCGTTTTATAGATATGGTCTAAAATGTACTTAAAAACGAAAATCGATTTTTTTTTCTTGAGCTGCGAACGAACTGCACAGCAGTTTTAGTTTTTTTTTTCTTTTTTTTCTTTTTGATTTCGTTATCTTATTAATACAACCATTTAATATTGATGACTACTGGTTATTTGAAGAATCTAAACCTTGTTGTTATGATAATATAAATTTTGGATCGAGTGGATTTGGGTAGAAGAAGAAGAAGGAAAATAAGAACACAGATGTTAGTTAAATAAATATAAATACGAATTAAGTCTGAAAAGTGATAAACAGACTAGTGGTTGGAGGTGTTTGCAAGTAACAAGAGGCCTCGGGTTCGAGGTTGAGCAATGACAGTTTTTTTTTTAAAACTTGTTTAAAGGTAGCCATTATTATTATTATTATTATTATTATTATTATTATTATTATTATTATTATTATTATTATTATTATTATTATTATTATTATTATTATTATTATTATTATTATTATTATTAATTATTACTATTATTATTATTATTACTATTATTATTATTATTATTATTATTATTATTATTATTATTATTATTATTAAGTATTAAGTATTATATTCAAAATTAATATTTTCATTATCGTTATTATTAAACTTAGCATTTTATTAAAAACTACTACTATTAATATATGTATCATTATTTTACAATCATCATTATTATTTTTACCAACAATATTTTTACTATCATTATTTTTATTTTTCAATATTATTATTATTATTATTATTATTATTATTATAATTATTATTATTGTAATTATTTTTATTATTAAAAATTATTACTATTATTGTTATTATTATTATAAGCTAATACAACTCTTTATTAATATTAATTTACCAAATAACAATTAGTTACATAAAATAATATTTAATACATATAACATATAATTTACTAAAATAACCAATATATCACTAATAATATAAAACTTCGTTCGATTTCCATTATATGTGTTAATATAGATATAATTAATATAGGTTCGTGAATCCGAGGCCAACTCTACATTTGTTAAGTGTCGTCATATGTATTTTTACTACAAAATACTGTATGGTGAGTTTCATTTGCTCCCATTTTAATTGCTTTTGCAATATATATATTTTTGGGCTGAGAATACATGCGATGTTTATAAATGTTTTACGAAATAGGCACAAGTACTAAAACTAATTCTATGTGGGTTTAAACCAGAAATATACCCTTAGCTTGGTAACATTAAACTACTTGTCTATGTACGGTAGGCGCGAATCCTAAAGATAGATCTATTGGGCCTGACAAACCCCATCCTGTCTATGGGATGCTTTAGTACTTCGAGGTTATTTTAAACACACCTGATCTGGTGTACTTCAGAGGGTAAAACATGAACGTTAAGGCTTGTTACCGGGTGCCTACAGCTTATAGAATACTTTTATATACTTGCGAGTGTACATATATTTATAAACGGAAATCTTGTGGTCTATAAATATATTGAAATGATTGTTATGATAAACCTATGAACTCACCAACCTTTTGGTTGACACTTTTAAGCATGTTTATTCTCAGGTATGAAAGAAATCTTCCGCTGTGCATTTGCTCATTTTAAAGATGTTACTTGGAGTCATTCATGGCATATAGAGGTCAGAACCTCGCAATGGGACCATCTGATGAAGACTTCGTCCAGGTGGATTAGGACGGGTCACTACAGGTTATGATCTGTGAATCATCACATTTCATTAGAAATTCAGCATGACTTACTGTAATATAATCACGTTGATCAAGTGTCATTATATTATACTAACTCATGCATCAGTTCCCAACATTACTTCAATAACATTCGTATTTTAAGCTCGAAAGTTTACAGAATATAGAACTAACAGTTTCTATATTATGTAACCTTGATAGCATGAAGAGATTAATGATTTCAGATAAGAATAGTTATGTAAACATCTTCAAAAATATGGAGGATATTTAAAATGAAAGGTACGATAATATCTTTGAATATCTAAGATCAAAGGATGATGGAAACTATTGTCCGCAAGGGTTTAGAGTAAGGAGCAAGATATTCGCTAAAGACTTTAGCAGGCATTGAATCAATTGGATTCTTTGAAGTCAAACTTATTCTTTGTGATTTATCCACAACTTCTTTCATAGTTTCGCATAATCCGCTTTTCGGTACTAAATTTTCTATCGAGCGTTCCTAACACTCCATTCTTTATCATCAAACTTCTGACTGTTAAGGTCGTTTATGGTTGTCTACAGTTTCTGCTGCTTCATTCAGCTTTTTCAACATTCAGAGTATTAATTTGTAGACTGGGTGCTTTTCAGAATTTCAGAATGAGAGATCATAATTCTAAGAGATAAATGTCATACCTATAACTGTTGATGTAGATATGCTGAGAGTTTTCAAAGTACTGATTGCTGATTCCTGGTAATTGGTATGGCATTTCTCGTTACAAGATGCGGATGAGTATATGATAGGGTTTCAATGAATAAATATAATGATTTGTCAAAGAGATTTAAGCCAAGAAGCAACGAGGTTGCTGGTACATCTGCTGGTAATATGGTAGAATGTAAAAGAATTCTCCGGTATCAAAAGGGTAATCGTATATATCAGGATTATAGTAAGGCTACTTCGAATGAAAAGTCGAAGTTGACTTGCTGGAGCTGTGACAAAATTGGCTACTTTGAAAAGGGATCGCAAAGTTATTTTTACTAATAAATGCCAAAGGATCTGACGCGGCTATGTGTTAAACTTTTACTCAGTTGCCGAGAGTTTCTCAGGTGCATAACTATATGCATAAATCTTTCCTTCCGTGGATGAAGTGCGGTTGATTCATCCTATCGATTGAGGTGTTTTCAAGAATAATGAAATGTTTGAACACAGTTTGGAATCGTCAAGATACAAATGAGGTTTAAAATGAAATCAAGTGGCAACTTGAAGAATTTGTTTAGTTTCATATGTTATAATCAATATTTTAATTCATTTTAATTGTCCAATGTCGGCAGTCCACAGTTGATAGTCCACAATTAACAGTCCAATAATTCATATATAGCTTAATATATAATATCCGAATTAATTAATACATATCGTGACCCGTATACGTCTCAGAATCGATCACAAATCAAAGTATATATATTATTATAGAATCAACCTCAACCCTGTATAGAGAACTCGATCATTACTGCATATAGAGTGTCTATGGTTATTCCAAATAATATATATATATATATATATATATATATATATATATATATATATATATATATATATATATATATATATATATATATATATATATATATATATATATATGCGTCGATATGATATGTCAAAACCTTGTATACGTGTCCTTATAATTAAAGTGCGTAAAAATAAATAACAGAAATTAAATGACGATAAATAAAGTGCGTAAAGTAAATAACAGAAATTAAATAACGATAAATAAAATTGCGAGAATGAAAATTGCGATAATTAAATTGCGATAAATAAAATGTAACCAGTTAGCTAGGAACAATTAGCTAGGAACAGTTAGCGTGGATTCTTAACAAAATTTCTCATAGTTAATTCGTTTGTTCCTAACAAATTTTATTTTGTCAAATGTTTTCTTCATTATGCCACTTATTGGATTCTGATAAATCAAAATCCCAATATGAAATTGGATGAATATGGTTATTCTGTGGTGAACGGATTTGTATATCGGTGGATGTAAGTAGGATAGTAAATGACTGTTGAATCAGCTTCGAAGAATGTACAGTGTAATTTATTAATGTGAGATCTGAATATTACCTACCCGTTAAAATATTTTCATCATTAACAGTTTGCACAAAAGAATTTTTAATTACAATCTTTATGAAAACATATATACATATATATTTTCTTTAGATGTAATCATAGATTTAATGAGTTAATATGATATTAAACTCATTTGATTTACCGTTAGAACAAGAATCTATAATCTCTAAAACATTAGAGATTACATAATCGCCATGTCGTACGAAGATAAATAATGTAGAACGTCATGTAGAACGAAGATAATCGAGGTAGGACATCATGTAGTATGATGATTATGCTGGAGGTACAGACTGAGAGTTTGAGACGTGTAGTGTTGAGGCTTGTGCTGTGGATGTTGTTGTTGGTGGTACTGGTGTTGCCAGTGTTGTTGCTGATAGTACTGTTGGTGCCTATGATGTTGTTGAAGCTGGTAAATTTTGCACCATATTTTCCACATTGATCATTCGAGCGCGAAGATCATTGACTTCTTCTATTACATCGGGGTGATTATCGATAAGAACGAGCGAATGAATAAGGTTTAGAATCTGAGATAGTATGTAATCATGAGAGATATTCGGGAAATGAGGGTGAAAATGGTGTCTCGAACAGGTTCGCCGGTGAGTGCTTCAGGTTCATCGTCAAGAGGGTAATTTGGTTGGTGGCAAGGATCGCCTTCTTCACGTCTCCATTGACTAAGTCGACTACGAAACCATCAGATGAATTGGGGATGGCTGATTGGTTGATTCATTCCGGTGACACTGCCTTCGGAGCTCGAGTGAAACTCTATGTCGGAATAGCTGTCGGAATAACTATCGGAATAGTTATCGGAATCTAAGGGACTCGATCTAGTTGAGGGACTCATCTCGTACGATCAGATGAAGGATTTTCGATAAGGAATAGAATAGGATGTAGATTAGTACCCTGCAATACATAATTTACATATGCATATATAATACTAAAATCCCATAAGTTACGGAGGAATCTACGAAAATGTCAGGCAAAGTTTACAGTAACAGATACGTTAAGATATGAATTAGTAGATATGATAAGATATGAATTTTGTCTATACACTAATCATGCAATCATTGCAGTAAGATGTGTCTAGACAAAGAATGATAAGCAGGTAATTTCCTAAGGATAATAAGTAGATGATTTTTGACACGAATGATAAGAAAAACTTTTGACATGCAGACACGGTCGAAGTCCAGACTCACTAATGCATCCTAACGACTTATCAGTTAGATACACTAATGCAAACCCGATTCGCTAAGACCACCGCTCTGATACCAACTGTAGAGACCCGTCCTAATCCATCCGAACGAAGTCCATATCGATTATAAACGATTCACAACAGTTGATTACATCGCGAGGTACTTGACCTATATATGATACATTTTACAAACATTGCATTCGTTTTTGAAAAGACAATCTTTCATTACATCGAAAGTTGATGGTGTGCATACCATTTTATAATATATCTAACTATAATTGACTTAATAATAATCTTGATGAACTCAACACCTCGAATGCAACGTCTTTTGAAATATGTCATGAATGACTCCAAATAATATCTTTAAAATGAGCAATTGCACAGCGGAAGACTTCTTTCATACCTGAGAATAAACATGCTTTAAAGTGTCAACCAAAAAGGTTGGTGAGTTCATTAGTTTATCATAAAGAATCATTTCATAATTTTAATAGACCACAAGATTTCATATTTCCAATTCTCATAAACATACGTCCCATGCATAGAGACAAAAATTATTCATATGGTGAGCACCTGGTAACCGACATTCACAATATGCATATAAGAATATCCCCATCATTCCGGGATCCTCCTTCGGACATGATATAAATTTCGAAGTACTAAAGCATCCGGTACTTTGGATGGGGTTCGTTAGGCCCAATAGATCTATCTTTAGGATTCGCGTCAATTAGGGTGTTTGTTCCCCAATTCTTAGATTACCAGACTTAATTAAAAGGGGCATATTCGATTTCGATAATTCAACCATAGAATGTAGTTTCACGTACTTGTGTCTATTTTGTAAATCATTTATAAAAATTGCGCATGTATTCTCAGCCCAAAAATATAAAGGGTAAAAAGGCAAATGAAACTCACCATACTGTATTTTGTAGTAAAAATACATAAGATGACATTTAACAATGCAAGGTTGGCCTCGGATTCATGAACCTATATTAATTATATATATTTATGTGTTGGTCAATATTTGTTTAATAAATTAAGTCATGTCATAGTGTACCACAATCCTAATGCTCGAGACTAATACGCAAAAGTCAACAAAAGTCAATTTGACTCAAAATGTTTTCTAAAATTTATACATGATTATTATATACTTTAAATATCGTCGTTTTGTTTTAAATATTTTTAAAAGATTTTACTAGAGTAAATAATATAATTCTTTTATTAATAATTATAATTTTATATAAAAATATACTTTTATATATCTTAAGTAACAAAATTTATAAAGTTCATAAAAATATTATGATAGGTTTCATTAAGGTAATTATATTATTTGTATTACTTATTTATTTTATAAAATAACATTGGTAATAATAATAAGTAAAAGTTGTATTATTTTGTAATAATAATTATTATTATTTTATTAATAAAAATATTAATTTTTATATTTACTAAAAATGATATTATGATAAAATGATAGTTCTAATTCATAAAAATAATGAAATTTTTATATTAACAATGATACTCTTCTTAAATAATAATTTTTTTTAAGAAAAAGGTACTTTCAATATTAATAATACTTTTAATAATAATAGTGATAAAAATAATGAAAAACGATAATTTTATCTAAATAAATTTCTTACAATATTTTAAATTTCATCATGATACCCATACACATTATTTCCTAATTAATTTTGTTAATAGTTTTTAAATCGTCTTTTATGTCACGTTCATTTTAATGATAATAATAGTAATTAAAATAATTAAGTGTTACTAACATTAGTTTAATTATAATAATACTAATAATAATAAATGTTATGATAATATTATTACTAATAACTATTTTAATGATAAATATAATAATAGTACTAATTATAATTTTAACGATAATAATAATAATAAAAAAATACAATTTTTAATGATAATACTTTTTAATGATAATAATAATAATAGTAATAATAATAGTTTGATAAAAACTAGAACGACAATAATAACGACGATAATAATAATCATTTTTAATAATAATATCAAAATTCAAATGACTATATCTTCTAATCCGTTCATCGAACCCATTCGACATCTAAAGGAAAAGTTCTTAATTTTTCGCTAGCTTTCCAACGACATGCATATCTTATACCTTATCTCAACCGCAGGTGTAACTAATTCGAGATTCAACATAACCTAACTAAGGGCAATATCAAAAGTACAAGCATGCATAATCCTAATTACTCGAGCACTAGTCAGGGATACACTATTGATATGTAAAAATTAATTTACGAGTACTCATGTATCAATATTGAGATTCAATATTGCAGGAAAGGTACGTAGACGCAACGGAGATCAGAAACACTAAATTTGACCTCACGAGCATACCCATGAACCATACCCATCACCTCCATAGCTATAACCCATAATTTCCTTAGCCCTATCCCGCTCATAAAACGTGTTTTGAAATAACTCGCGCGTACCCCTTGTCGTAGTATTTTATGTATAATACTAATACTAATAATAATAATACTACTAATATTAATATCATAATAATATTTAATAATATAATTAATAAAATAAATAAATAAATAAATAATACGGAGTAATACAGAGAGAGATAGATGGATAATGAAAATAAGAATGAAACCATATTGAGCGAGCTTTTAAAGGATTTAGGCTGCACCTAACCCCCCATGCGATCGCATGGGGGCTCCTTGTTTTTATCATGCGGTCGCATGATTAATTTTTCCAGCCCATATGCACGTTAAAAAAAAGTTGCCGACACTTTCTTCCCTTTTACACATATGTAATGATACGTAATATAATAGGTTTATTTATATATTAATATATAATATATTTAATCTTTAGAATTAATTAAATATTATATTATATTTACGCTCATGGTAAAAATATAATTTTTACAAAAATGACACGGACGTGGTCTCATGACTCATGCACCACTTTCGATTTTTCGAGCGCACTTTCGTACGTTTAGAAAACTAGCCTTTTATGTTACGCGACGTGTACCTTTAGTAATAGCTTGATTTATTCACCAATAAATTACTTTGTAAAAGTGTATCTTATAAAATTTGAGTGTCGTGGTCATTTTCTTCTATAAATCAGTGACTCGTTGTTTACCAAAATATTTTATTTTAAATTAAGACGTTTTATGACGAGGTTAAAATACATAGACATATATATACATTTTTAGAAATATAACTTTGTATTCAAAATCTTTCATCTAACAATATAACATTTAGTTTTTCAAAACTGTTTATATTTCAAAGTTTATTTTTATTTCGTTTAGAAAATAATTTAACGCGTAACGTTTTCAAGTTATAATATATATATATATATATATATATATATATATATATATATATATATATATATATATATATATATATATATATATATATATATATATATATATATATATATATATATATATATATATATATATATATAAACATATCAATTCCTATAATGGTTCGTGAATCATTGGAATTTGGTCGAGGTCAAATGAATGTATGAATATAGTTTCAAATCCTTGAGACTTAACTTAACAAACTTTGCTTATCATGTCGGATTAATATAAAGATAAAGTTTAAATTTGGTCGGAAATTCCCGGGTCGTCACAATATTCATACACCATGTTATCATGTTAAAATAACAATTTAACATCTCATTTAAGTATAATAACAATGAATTAATTACATTTAACAAGATCGTTAACTTAAAGGTTTCAAAACAACACTTACATGTAACGACTAACGATGACTTAACGACTCAGTTAAAATGTATATACATGTAGTGTATTTAGATGTATTAGTACACTTTTGAAAGACTTCAAGACACATATCAAAGTACTTCTACTTAACAAAAATGTTTACAATTACATCCTCATTCATTTTCATCAACAATTCTACTCGTATGCACCCGTATTCGTACTCGTACAATACACAGGTTCTAAGATGTATATACTACTGGTATATACACTCAATCATCAGCTCCTTTGCAGCCCATGTGAGTCATTAAACATGTGGGAACCATCATTTGGCAACTAGCATGAAACATCTCACAAAATTACAAAAAATATTATAAATCATTCATGAATTATTTACATGAAAACAAACTTACACGTCCTTTATATCTAATCCATATACCAACGACCAAAAACACCTACAAACACTTTCATTCTTCAATTTTCTTCATCTAATTAATCTCTCTCAAGTTCTATCTTCATGTTCTAGGTGTTCTTCATAAATTCTATAAGTTCTAGTTTCATAAAATTAAGAACACTATCAAGTTTGCAAGATTACTTCCAAGCTTTCTAATCCAATCCAAGTAATCATTGTAGCGACCCGACCAAAACATATTTGACGGCGCCGTCTACGTAGGTCCCATTACATGGTCATAAGTCCTTAAGATAAAATTTGACCGAAAATATGTCGCATTCATTTCATAAGTGTGGATGTTTCAAAGTTTACAAAAGTAGTTTCCATAACTAGTACATAACGATGTTTAAAGTACAAATGAAACACGTGCGGCACAGTTTAAAGTAGTCAAAAGTCGCTCCACATATGCAAGTATACTCGACATCCAAAGCAAGTATCAAAAAGAAAGTGCGGAAGCATGTATCACCTAATGATCAAGGACCTGAGAAAAACATAGAAATCTGTCAACGAAAACGTTGGTGAAATCATAGGTTTAAATAAGTAAGTGAGTAAAAGTAAGTCGAACCACAAGATTTGCATCATTGATAAATAGTAATACATTCTAAAAGTTAATATTCACGAGCACCCAATTATCAAAGCTTAACATTTCCATCATTAGTACCCCATCACAATAGTGTTAGAACATACACCGTTTCTTGAAAATATATTTCATCCGAATAACGGTAGCAAACCGTCCGAATAAGGGTTTGTCAAACCCATATGGCCATACAACATAAGTTCACGCCTACACTTACACACTGCAAGAGTAACTGATGATAATCGAAT
This sequence comes from Rutidosis leptorrhynchoides, assembly GCF_046630445.1. Lineage (NCBI taxonomy): Eukaryota > Viridiplantae > Streptophyta > Magnoliopsida > Asterales > Asteraceae > Rutidosis > Rutidosis leptorrhynchoides. The sequence goes on from NC_092339.1 coordinate 314,031,907, forward strand.
TGAGGATTTTGTTCTAAACTCGTATGTAGAATGTTTGTTTTCATGTACTTGTGTTCACTTAGTTAAAAGAAGCGTTTATGTTTTCTCATCCCAAGAGTAAGTTCAAAAGAGTAAAAGTGGGACTATGATCTCACCTTAAGTGTAAGAGTAAATAAGTACTTCGACAAGTGACGAGTGCAAAGAACAAATCTAGTCTTGACCTAAACAAATAGGTCGTATCAATAACGGTAAACACGATAGGTCAAAGATGTTCAATTAGTCCTATGGCTCGTTACGACTCGATTATGTAGCATGTGAATCAATTTGTCAAGTTTCATGCAAGATACAAGTATAGAAACAAGTTAGAATGGTTGCATAAACATTTGGTTAAGTTTGACAAAAAGTCGAACTTCGGTCGGGTCAAGGTCAACGAAAAAGTCAACATATTCGGGTCAGGTCCCGAACTATTTTTCTGAGATTTTTATTCATATATAAGCTTGTTAGAACAAGTCTCATGTGAATCAGAGGTCCATAGCATGCCAAACATTTTTCGTATAATTGACATGTAGGTCAGAAACTGGACACGGCTTATGCCGCGCCGCGGTCCCAAATTGTCGCGCCGCGACAATACACGGGAGCTGGTACCTGGTCATTTTCAATTGTTCAAGTCTTTGTCCGAACTTCGAACAAACACAAAACACAAACCGTAAACACTTATGACTCGCACCTTATATCGTTGGAAAGCTCTTTTGACAAGGAAGACAACTAAGCACATTTCACCAACCGAAAACATTAATTGCAATAACCGACTTTTCAAATCGAATGATCAATCAATGCACACATTAAATACTCAAATTTGATAAGTGCACATTTATGATTTGGGCATTTAATGCATACATACAACACGCCGCTTTGTAGGTAATCGAGCATACAATACAACTAACTACTTACTAACAATAATTCATGGCATTCAATGCATCAAATATTCATTTCAAGCTTATCAAACCCTAACCCAAATTCACCAAAATCACTAATAAAGTTTATGGAGTTTTCTCAAGCAACCTACACATCAAATTGAAGCTAGTGATACTAGAAACACATTTAATACATGCATTTATAACATTTAACATCATTCAAACAACCAAATCACCAAATCAAACACACCAAAGTTTATGTTCATGCTAGTTACTTCAAATAACAAAATCGAACATATAAATCATATATTCATGTTAGACTTGAGCCATAGACACTAATTAACAACTTTAAAAGTTAAAAACATCAAGAACACAAAATCTAGTGATTTTAGAAAGTTACCCAAACTTGATGAAATCGGTATGGAATCGAAGAGGAAGTTGCAAGGATTCCAAATATGTAATTTGTTTGGATTGAAGCTTGATTGATTTGTTGTAGATGATGAATTCTTTGTTTGGAGAATTTAGAGAAAATTGGAAAGTATGAAGAGAAAAGGAAAATGAAAATGAAATTATTGAATGGTGGAGAAAGGGTGTTGACTAGTTGACCTAGTCACACCTTTGATCACTTGGCAACAATGGTCCCTCTAGTTCATTCGGGTGCGTGAATTACCTAAACGAGATAATTTAAAACGCGTATTAACGGGAGATGTTATAAACATATAACGAAATTTAAATAGTTAAACGGAAAAGTAAACGGAAAAAGACGGGATGTTACAATCATCTAAGCTCAAGAAATCTTTCTTATTTACAGTAAGATATCTTTCTAATGTAAGGTAATACTCATATTCAAACTTTGATTCAATTTCTATAACTATAACTATCTTATTTCGAGTGGAAATCTTACTTGAACTTGTTTTCGTGTCATGATTCTACTTCAAGAACTTTCAAGCCATCCAAGAATCCTTTGAAGCTAGATCAATTTTTGTCACTTCCAGTAGGTTTACCTACTAAACTTGAGGTAGTAATGATGCTCATAACATCATTTGATTCATATATATAAAACTATCTTATTCGAAGATTTGAACATGTAATCACTAGAACATAGTTTAGTTAATTCTAAACTTGTTCGCAAACAAAATTAATCTTTCTAACTTGACTTTTAAAATTAACTAAACACATGTTCTATATCTATATGATATGCTAACTTAATGATTTAAAACCTGGAAACATGAAGAACACCGTAAAACCGGACATACGCCGTCGTAGTGAAATCGGGGGCTGTTTTGGGTTAAAAAAATAAAAGGTATCTTAATCTTTGAATTGGAAGTTTGTTTTCTGGAAAAATGATATTACATATGAACATGGTACTATATCCAAAAATCATGGTTAAACACAAAGTGAAAGTATGTTTTTCAAAATGGTCATCAAGATGTCATTTTTTGACTGAAATGACTACCCATTTAAAAAATGACATGTAACCTGTATTTCCGACTATAAACTTATACTTTTTTTGTTTAGTTTCATAAATTTCAGTTCATTATGAAACCATAGCAACTTGAATAACTCAAAACGGATTTGAAACGAAGAAATGACGGGTAAAACAAAATTGGATAAACTTGCTAGTTTTAGCTACGAAAATTTTGTAGCAAATCTAGACTAAACATATCCTAACTAATTTATATTGTATTATACATATTATGTAATCTTGGGATACCATAGACACGTATACAATATTTTAACATATCATATCGACCCATCTATATATATTATTTGGAACAACCATAGACACTCTATATGCAGTAATGTTTGAGTTAGCTATACAGGGTTGAGGTTGATTCCAAAAATATATATACTTTGAGTTTTGATCTAGCCTGAGACGTGTATACACTAGATCGTGGATTGATTCAAGATATATATATATATATATATATATATATATATATATATATATATATATATATATATATATATATATATATATATATATATTGATTTATTTCTGTACATCTAACTGTGGACAACTAGTTGTAGGTTACTAACGAGGACTGCTAACTTAACAAACTTAAATCATAAAAACGTAATAAAAAATGTTGTGAATATATTCCGATCATAAATTGATATATTTGTACATATTTGTTATATGTTCGTGAATCGACCAGTGGCCAAGTCTTACTTCCCGACGAAGTATAAATCTGTGAAAGTGAGTTATAGTTCCACTTTTACAATCTAATATTTTTTTCGGATGAGAATACATGCAGGCATGCAGCTTTATAAATTTTTACAAAATAGACACAAGTACGCAAAACTACATTCTATGGTTGGATTATTAAACCGAATATCGCCCTTCAAGTCTGGTAACCTAAGAATTAGGGAAATGGCCCCTAATTGACGCGAATCCTAAAGATAGATCTATTGGGCTTAACAACCCCCATTCAGGTTATGGATGGTTTAGTACTTCGAGATTATTATACAGACGAGAGGTTCTATTTTGGGGATATTCTATGCATTAAGTTAACGTCGGTTACCAGGTGTTCAACATATGAATGTTTTTTATCTCTATGCAGTTTGCGAAATGCCTGATATGAGATGTGTTATAAAAATGAAATCTTGTGGTCTATTATTATGATTTGATAATATATAGGTTAAACCTATAACTCACCAACATTTTTGTTGACATTTTAAGCATGTGTATTCTTAGGTGATTATTAAGAGCTTCCGCTGTTGCATACTAAAATAAGGACAAGATTTGGAGTCCATGCTTGTATGATATTGTGTAAAAACTGCATTCAAGAAACTTATTTTTGATGTAATATATTCTTATTGTAAACCATTATGTAATGGTCGTGTGTAAATGGTATATTTTAGATTATCATTATTTGATAATCTATGTAATGCTTTTTAAACCTTTATTGATGAAATAAAGGTTATGGTTGTTTTAAAAATGAATGCAGTCTTTGAAAAACATCTCATATAGAGGTCAAAACCTCGCGACGAAATCAATTAATATGGAACGTTTATAATCAATTAATATCGTCACTTTATTCAACTCCCGATAATCAATGCACATCCGCATACTACCATCCTTCTTCTTCACGAAGAAAACCGGAGCGCCCCATGGTGAAGCACTCGGCCGAATAAAACCCTTTTCAAGCAACTCTTGGGTTTGATTTAACAACTCTTGCATTTCCGTTGGTGCTAAACGATAAGGAGTTTTAGCAATAGGAGTAGCCCCCGGAACCAACTCAATGCGAAATTCAACTTGTCTTTCCGCCAGAACACCCGGTAATTCATCCGGAAAAACGTCTTCAAATTCACTAACCACCGGAATTTCACGAATGGATGGTGGCTCTTCGCGAGTATCAACTACATGGACAAGAAAAACCATGCCACCACTAACAAGAAAAAGACGTGCCCGTGCATAAGTGCATAATGGCACAAGTCTTCTCCGTCTCTCACCATGAATAATTAACTCTCCCCCACTTGGGGTCTTCACGCGAATAGATTTCTCATGGCATGCATTGTCGGTTCTATAACAATCGAGCCAATCCATACCAATGATGATATCAAATTCACCCAAGGTCATCGGGATAAGATCAATTTTAAACGTTTCGGAACCAAACACAATATAACAATCATTACAAACATCAACCCCTAGCACCGTCTTACCATCCGCTATTTCAACTTCTACTGGATGACTTAACTTAGCTAGTGGTTTATCAAGCTTAGACACAAATCGCGGAGACACAAACGATAAATTAGCATCGCTATCAAATAGGATCCTTGTCGGATTAGAGTTAACCATGAAAGTACCTGAGACAACTTCGTTTGATTGCTTGGCCTCATCATGGGTCATTAAATAATTTCGTCCCCGAGCCGTACCCGCCACCTTCTCTAACTTCTTAACATGATCAGTGTTCAAATCGGGATACTCCGGCCTTCAGTGCCCTTCCTTACCACAATTATAACAAGTGAGTTTGGTTGTAGAAGATGGCTTGGTGCAATCACGAGCCATGTGTCCTTGTCGCCCACAATTATAACATTTGGGTCCAAAACCCCCGGACGTACCCTTCTTCACACTACCAACACTCTCACTCGCACCCTTACTTTTCTTGTTCGAATGACTAGTAGCTTCAAACTTCCTCTTGCCAAAAGTAAAGCCACACTTTCTCAAAGCGAGCGACTCAAAACCTTTGGCCATATCAAACAACTCATCAAAACTTTTAACCACGTTTACACTAATCTTATCTTGATAGTTGTCGTTCAAGATTCGATAGAAATCTTCCTTCAACATTTTATCATTCCCGATGTACTCCGGGCAAAATTGGGTCTTTGATAAAAAAAATGGATTTGAGAGTGTTCAAATCCATCGACCCTTGCCTCAAGGCACGCAACTCGTCCTTAAGTCTAGTAAGATCGGCCGAAGTTCGTTACTCGTTGAAAAACTCCGCCTTGAACTCTTCCCAAGTGAAATCCATACATTGTTCTTCCCCATAAAGTTGGATCTTCGCGTCCCACCACAATTTAGCATCGACCCGCAACATACTACACCCGTACCTTGTCTTCTTATCGAGAGGGCATTCATAAGTACGGAAAGCCCCCTCCATATCGGAGATCCAATGGGCACTCTTAAGAGGGTCTCGTTCACCATCAAAGGTGGGAGGTTGAGAATCCTTGAAATTCTTGTAGAAAAAGTCTCGTCTTCCCACATTATCTTCTTGTAGAACAAGCTTAACTTGTTCCTTAACCACATTGACTAGTTGCTCGTGAATCGTATCTAGAAACATCTTCTTAACGTCTTCGAGAAACTCCGCTTTTTAACGTTTAACGAACTTGCAAAACGGATCTGTTTATCATAAAGAGATTCGTCATTCCTGACCCTGCTTCACCTTAATTGTTATTTGAACAAGTAAAAGTTCTGTCGGGACGACGGATTAGTCGACATTTTTCACAAATTTTACGAACGGAAGCTCTTATTTTCATATTTGTCACTCAACTTTGGCCGTGAACTCAACATCCTCACTCGTACCTCCATCATTGTTCTCAGGTCCATTTCTCGTCTTCATACTATAAAACGGAAATAGATTAAACAACGAAACGAGAGGACAAGACACAAATATATACATATACACCTCACCGCCCCATCTTGCTCAACAATCGTCGTACATCGCTCGTTTGACACGATTTGAACCCGTAACAATGGTAGCTAATCATTGTTACGCGAGCACGTCGCATTAACTTGCTAGTACAACGTCTATCTCGCTTGATGATCGCAAAACACAACACAAAACAATTAGCGCATAGTTAGTTCACCTAAACCTAGGCACTAACCAATTTCCGGTCCGACCCGTCTCCTACAAGTCCCGCATAAAGCGCATTCACAATAAAGTCTAAGTCTAGGCACCTATCTCAAGTCGCCTAAATCTCTTAGACCATGCTCTGATACCACTTGTAACGACCCGAGTTCGTTATCTCAAAAACACGCCAAAAAAAAAAAAATTCTGACTCAACATATCTGGACGGCATCCAGTTATCTGGACGGCGTCCAGCAAAGAAGGCTTGGACGGCGTCCAGAAGATCTGGACGGCGTCCAAATGAACTGCCAGGTTCTGATCTGGATGTCCAACTTACTCGAGCGAAAAACCCGCTTCCCGATACTTTTAAACGAACCCCTTTTCACAACATGTTAACATAATTAAAACTAAGAAGTTTCCACCTTAAAACCAAGTTTTACAACATCGGGCCCACATCGGCCGTTTTACGAGTTTCGTACAAAATACAAGTTCGACCATAAGAGTTTAAATTCCAAACGACAACTAGAGCATGGTGTTTAGGGTTAAACTACCCACATATTGGCCAAACTTCAAAAGCTAAACATGTCCAAAAGCGTCCCCTATCAAAACAAAGCGGGATCACTAATCCAAACGAACGCCCTTACCTTGTCCACGCTGGAGCCTATAAAAAGATAAACAACGAGAGGGTACGCTAAAGCTTAGTGAATGCAATAATTATACATATACATATATAATATACCTACTTGCATACACTTACACACACCGTATAATCGGTAGTAATAACAATTAGCATACCAATTCCGAGTATAAGCTAATAACCTCCAAATATCGCAACTAGCATAATCGATAGCATATTCACCGAAATAATATATTATGCTATACAACAGCACATACACAAACTATATGGTTAACCATAAGCGCGTCATGGTACTACCAGCTCCGTGGTTCACACCATACGCAATGCTATGACGCTTCCAGCTCTGTGGTTCACGTCACTACGCATTTGAGTCATACCCTTTTATAGTGCTACCTGCTCCGTGGTTTACACTTCGGTGCTACCGGCTCCGTGGTTCACACCTCATTTTATAGTGCTACCGGCTCCATGGTTCACACTTTGATGCTACCGGCTCCGTGGTTCACATCACAACTCGAGTCATACTCTTTTATAGTGCTACCGGCTCTGTGGTTCACACTTTAACGACTTGTGCTATAGTGCTACCGGCTCCATGGTTCACACTACAACACACGTACCATGATGCTACCGGCTCCGTGGTTCACATCATAGCACACTCGCACATACTATGGCACTACCGGCTCTGTGGTTCGTATCATAACACACAAATAAATACACTATATACATACATGCATAATTACTCCACTCACCTTAACGCCTTCGGTGAATGTTTTATACTTCCACAAGCTTCAAGGCAAAGTACCTAATACAATAAGTGCTCAATCAACAAACAAACTAGTTGGACTTATCACCAACAATTCTCTCATGTGCATTTAATGACTTAAATGCATTAAATACCCCATTTTCACCAAAACCGTCCATTTAAAGTCAAGACCATCACATAACACTAAAAGCTAGTGACTAAGGTCCAACAACACTAACTAATACACCATTAGGGTATTTCATACCCATCTTTCCCAACTAGGTCAATTATTACCCATTTAACCATTTTAAAGTCCCACGCCCATTTCGGGTCATCCACTAACCCCATTAACACCCATTTGCTTAATAACTAGGTGTGCTAGTAATTAACTAACCAATTATGACTCATAAGTCCATTTAACATTTCTAAAACCCTAGGTTAGTCATCCTTGGATCCTCATGACCCAATCTTACCCAAGAACACCCAAAATCACCAAATATGGGTTTTGTGTTCATCACTAACCCAAACCCTAACCCTTAAACAAATTAAAATAAGGAAATCAAGATTAGAGCATACCACCACAATCACAACGAAGCTAGTGATTAGATGAACAACTTTAACACACGTGCTTTGGCTCGTAATCAACTTCTTCTTCCTCGATTTGAGCTTTCTCACACAAGAATCACACACACACACACACACACACACACACACACTCTCTCTCTCTAGAATTGAAGTGGAAGGAAGAGGTAGTTGAAAGTGGAGTGAATGAGGCTCCTAGAACTGATCTTGTGGCCTTAGATTCGTCCAACAAGTGATAAGACCAAACTACCCCCATTTAACATCTAAAAGAACACAGCTGGCCCGCCAGTTCAACTGGACGGCGTCCAGGATTCTGGACAGCGTCCAGCCCTTTACAATTGAATGGCGTCCCATATTTTTGGACGGCGTCCCAGCCTTCTGAGAAAACAGGATCTTACAGTTGACTAGGTCAATTGTCATACAGGATCGAAACTCGATATGTATTTTGAGTTTTGATTTGAATTTGAATTGAATTTGAATTGAATTTGAACTATTTGCTAATTGGTAACTGTTTGATACTTGTTAGGTTTTTAAATATTTTGAAACCAAGGTTGTAAAATTCGTGAGTCGGGAACGCATCGGTCGAGACCTAAAAAGGACGCGTCGGCCGAGTCGGGGATGCGTCGAGGACGCATCGGTCGTTGACCAACGTTGACTTTATTAATAATTTCTTAAATATATATTTACATATGTATAAAATAGTTGATTCTGTATCATAAATTTCTTAAATAAGAACTTTAATTTAAATACAATCAAACTTCAAACTCAATTAATGTTAACGAGTACATAATCAGTAAGGACACAGAGAAAAGAGCGGCCCAAAAAATGAAAACAAACCCTAGTTTTAAAACATATCACATCTTGACAAAAATTTGACTGATTTTGACCATTTTTGACCAACTTTGACCGTCATTGACAGACTTTGACCGAACTTTTAGCTTTGACCGTCTTTTGAGTCGTTTTCAGAAAAAACGGGACGAAGAACTCAAAAAAATTACGCATCGGCCGACGTGTCGGCCAAGTCGGCCGACTTTTACAACACTGGTTGAAACTATTAAAATATAAAAAAAAATTGATAAAAAATTAGAAGCTTTTCTCAACCGATAATTCTAATAGTTCTTAACTTATAACTTTTTTACTTCGTCTAAATACTTTAAACTCTTTTAATCAAACAAACTTTTCTATTAGATAGAAGTTTTTCAATAAAAGTTAGAAGCTGCTCAAAACTTTAAAAAACTCTTTGTCAATACACTTATTCTATTGATCTTTTTATGAACGGCAATCAGGAGTCATTGACGAAGGTTCGAACTCGATGTCGGAGCCCATCCGCCGGATCAATTCCCTGGATGAACCAATACAGTCCTACAGCCCCTCCGGAAGAAAGCCCCAATACATTTTCATACGAGCATCATGTGTGGTAAACATCATCGGGTGAGGTTCAAACGCATAGACGTCTGAAACCTCTGAGACAACTACAGGGGAAATATTTTCACAACATATTGGAGCCAATCCCTAACCTTCTTTATGAAAAGACATTTCACTTAACACTTTGCGGTTACTTACTCTATTTATCTTGCTGGCTTAAATTCTAATAACGTGAAATGATTACTTTAATCCTCTAACATTCTAAAGAGTTTAAAGTGTGTACATTTTGTACTCATAAATAACTTCAGCATATAAAATCTAACCAGGGATGACACTCGAGAGTCATAGGCACAAAGCCTTTATATTCACATGGGGGCATGTCTACCCGTTAGCGAGTTAATAATAATAATTACAAACTGTTATATGCAATTTAACGAGTATACCCGTGAGTTGGTCAAAAAAGGGTATTACAGATTAATGGAGCGGATTTTTACATGTAACGAGTATGATATATCCTTGACCCGTGTTAACTAGTTAGTGGGGAACTTATTTTGCAATGTACAAATATATAATGCATGTTATAAGTTTCTAAAGATAGCCTTTAGAGCTATCTTTAGAAGATTTTCTATGGAAAATAAAAACTCCTTCTACAACAACAACAACAACAACACCAACAATACCCAATCCCATATGAGTGGGGTATGGGGGAGGTGGGATATAGACAATCCTTCCTCTATCCTAGAATAAAGAGAAATCATTTATCCACCCCGAGTTAAACACTCACAAGAGCGGAGAAAGTCCTCCCTCTCTCTGTTCGACGGGTAAAGAGATTGCTTTCAAGGGGACCTCCGGCCATAAAGAATGAGAAAAAACAATAAAATAAAAAAAAGCATGAAATAAATAGATAAATATATAAAAAAAGTAATAATAAATAAGAAAATAAAAAAATAAATAAAATAAACAGAGACGCCATGAAAATGGTAGAATCAAATTTTCATAGGTTTTACATCGTGCCTGGAGTTCAATTTAGGCTCTAAGCGGCAGTCAAGTCGCCAATAAATTGACGCTTGCTAAGCCTCGCTTAACAGAACCGTTTATGAAAAAAATTAAAAAAAAAACCTAATAGTAGGACTATATATATATATATAAGGGAAAAAGAAGACGTACCTTAGACAGTAGGGAAAAGCTCAGGACAAAACGAGAGATGCTACAACTAAAAAACAAAAACATATATGACCGCAAACAAGCAACCCTAAACGCAACAAAACATACAAACCTAGAAACACAGACCAACAAACATACATACATACATACATACATACATACATACATACATACATACATACATACATACATACATACATACATACATACATACATACAAGAAACCGTACGTAACAAAAAAATAAAAACTCCTCCTATTTTAGTTAAATTGTCTAACTTTTTATATATACTAGTGAAATGATCCGCGAAATCACGAGTTTGTTTAAACGAAACAATATGATGATATATTTTAGGTACTAAGTGAATGTAAATACTAAATTCATTTAGTTTAATGACCCGTAGAACCACGGATTCCGACTAAGAAACTTATCGTTGTTTTTACAAACATATTGATGTGCTTAACTTGGTCAAAATAAATGAACTACATTTATTCTTCCATCACTCTCTTCCAATTTTCATCACAATTACTTCTTTGTCATAAAAGCGTACATTACAACATTTTATTGATACATATATTTCACATACATATGTAACGTAATTAATCCCGTAAAGAGATATATTATACAATTAACATTTTAATATTTTTATTAAATACAATTAGTTATTTTGATGACATTATCATGGGGTTAGAATTTTCTCTTTATTTTTTTTTTAAATTTGGATAATCCTTATATATGACACATTCAAATTAGTTAATAAGATTTTATTTTGATTCAAAATTATTTAGGTTAATGACATCATCCATTATGCTTAGATTTTTTTTTATTTTTTTATTTTTATTTTTTTATCAAAAGAAATAACATTTTTATGATGTAATATTTTAGAACTTTAATAGAAAGTATAGAAGATTTGTTCCAAAATACCTATATACTTGAAAAAAATAAAAATAGCTACAAAATATTATTATATTTCGAGTTTCATCATTATGTATTACTCTTGGCATTTTATTTCTTAAGTAAAGTAATCCAAACTTAATTTGAGTATAAGAATAAATATATTATATATTAAATAAATTTTTATTTCAAAATAAATTGTTGATAGATGCGAGTATTATTTTTGGAAGAAGGAGTTCGTTTTTTTTTATAAAATAAGTAAAGATAAGATACCAAATAATCATTGCCACACCTAACTATATGTATTATGAATTTAAATTATGTTTAATGTCTTAATATTCCATCCATCGGTAACATGGAAATAGTATGGATTTGATTACACTATATCCCATACATATTAAAAAAAATATCATTCAACCAAATTTAATTCCATTGACTTTGTAATTATTATTATAAAAAAATTTCTAACCATAGCAACTAGAATCCTCGTTAAGATGCATTAATGTGTTGTATAAAACAGTTTTTTTGGGTGAAAATATAAATATATATTATTACATTATATAAAGCACGTAACAATAATCCTACGTGTCACATTCTGGTTAAATTCTGCCACGTGTTACTTCAATAATTTTTGTCAATTTTTTCCTTTTATAAATAATTAATCCTATATTTTATATGCAAATTAAATAATTATTATATATTATATATACTAGTGAAATGACCTGTGGAACCACGGGTTTGTTTAAACGAAAGAATTTAATGATATGTTTTAGGTATTAAGTAAACGTAAATGCTAAAGTTATTTAGTTTAATAACCCGTGAAACCACATAGTTCGACTAAGAAACTCTTCAGCTGAACATTTCATCAAACACCTTAAATGCATATTAAACTATCCACATCCAATCATAAGAGATAATATTGGTTGTCATTTTATTTTAAAAGTGTAAATTAAAATATAAATTTAAAATTAGTTTCCTTCTGCCTAGCTTTTATACCTTTTCGTACTCAATTCAAAATAATTAATTAAAATAATTCAAAATTATTTAATTTTAATAATTAAAATAATTATTAATAAGATTTAATAATAATAATTAATTAATACGATTTATTTTTAATTAAAAATTATTTTGATTAATGACATCACCCATCATGCTTAGATTTTTTTTTTCTTTTTGATTTTTTCTTAATAAAGGAATTAGTCTAATAATGACATCATCATTTTAGGATTATAATAGAATCTATATAAGATTTATTGAAAAACGCATATTTTTTTTATAAAATAGAAAAAGGACATCAATATGTACGTATTCGTCACTAAAACATGAAATTAGGAAACAAATCATAAACGAATTTTTATGAGAACATCATTGCATCAAATAGTGATATATGTAAACTAGATTGTTAAGTAGGTTCGCATTTCACTGATATACTAATAATTTTAGTATCAAATGCAGCAATGCATGCATTATATTAATTGAAATAGTATTGAAGTTATTAAACACAATCTAAAGTTAATTGAAATAGTATTGAAGTTATTAAACACAATTTAAAGTTATAAAACTAGAAAATTGTGCTCTTATTTGTTTATGACGGGCTCATAAATGTATCATTATTATATATTTGATTATTACTGCCTTTATCATTATTTAATGATGTTGTTGAGTTATTTAAACATGATGGGCTAAAGTGTTCCAAGTATATTATGATATTGAAGAGTGTTAGTGGTATAAAAAAGTTGAGGATTCTGCTCGAGATTTGTAAGATACCAATGTTCAAAAAATTGTGCGACACTGAATGAGAACAATTGATTATTACATTGTAAATATATTCAATACTAACGTTTACAATACTAATGTTTTCAATACTAATGCTATCAATTAATAAATAATAAAGAGGGGTTTTTCAGTGTAATTTTATTATACATTTGATTAATATCAATATCAACATTATTGAAAAATTATTATATACAACACCGTGCAACGTACGGGCTCATAAAACTAGTATATATAAAAAGATCAAATGATCCGGTGGTTACAAATAATTGCAGATCTGATGATTTGTAGTACAAACACATTGAACTGAGCCTAAATACATTGACGCTCGCACTACACGTCTCAATAGGTGAAATAAGGGTGAGCACTCTTAAAAGTTTGAAACCATAAACGCTAGAACTACATGAAACAATACACCACCGTACATGATAATGCTAAAAAGGAACATATATTTCATAGCAATATCCTTCCAATATATAAAGCTTTTAGTTGCAATTGCTCTACTTTTATGTAATATTCGTTTAAATAAATAAGTGCGAAGACAAAAGAAGAAAATGACGATTTGATGACGCAAATAACCAAAAAGCTAAAAAGTACAAAGTACAATTCAAGTGGTTCAATTTATTGATGAGAAACGCCTAAAAATAACAAGAGTACAAGCCGCGAAACGCAAAGTACAAGATATCTAAGCGTACGAAAAGGTGTTCAAAAATTCAGAACTGAGGCATAAACCGAGCATCAACGTACAACTCAACGGAGCTAAAATTACAATTCAACTATGCACAAGAATATAATATAATATATATATAATGATATAAAACTATATATTATTATATTATATATTATAATATTCAGCAGCCCACGTTTAACTCAATTTGGTGAGCTGGAATCCGAAGCTCCGCACTCGCGGAGCTGTAAGGCACAAAAGTACCACACTCGCGGAGCTGTACAGTTCAAAGTGGGCCTATAAAAGCTCACGCATTCTGCTCGAATTCTGCACACCTTTTCTACTTCAATCTCTCAATCTATATTTATATTTATAATTTTAATTATAATATTTAAGTCAATAATAATAATAAGGTTATTTTAGCGAATGTTTTAAGGTTTGTAAGTCGAAATTTTGTCCGTGTAACACTACGCGATTAATACTCATTGTAAGTTATGTTCAACCTTTTTAAATTAATGTCTCGTAGCTAAATTATTATTATGTTTACTTAAGCCGAAGTAATCGTGATGTTTGATTAAATATTAAGACCGAGTTATTGGGCTTTGGACCATAATTGGGGTTTGGACAAAAGATCGACACTTGTGGAAATTGTACTATGAGCTATTAATGGGCTTTATATTTGTTTAACTGAATGATAGTTCGTTAATTTAATATAGAGATTTACAATTTGAGGTAATTATAAATAACCACATACACTCGATCGGACACGATGGGCAGGATATTTATAAATACTAATAATCGTTCATTTGACCGGACACGAGGATGGATTAATAGTCAATGGACTCATTAAAATAGGGGTGGATTACATACAAGGACACTTGGTGTAATTGTTAATAAAGCATTAAAACCTTGGATTACACGCAGTCGATAACCTGGTGTAATTATAAACAAAGTATTAAGACCTTATTACAGTTTAAGTCCCCAATTAGTTGGAATATTTGACTTCGGGTATAAGGGTAATTTGAGGAGGACACTCACACTTTATATTTATGACCGATGGACTATTATGGACAAAAACCAGATGGACATATCGAATAATCCAGGACAAAGGACAATTAACCCATGGTAATGAATTAAAATCAACACGTCAAACATCATGATTACGGAAGTTTAAATAAGCATAATTCCTTTATTTTATATCTCATCGCACTTTTATTTACTGTCATTTTATTTATTGTATTTTAAATTATTGCACTTTTAATTATCGTACTTTTATTTTATCGCAATTTTATTTATCATTTACTCTACGCTTTAAATTAAGTTATATTTATATTTAATATTTTACATTAGGTTTTAATTGTGATTTAAGACATAAAATTGACAAACCGGTCATTAAACGGTAAAACCCCCTTTATAATAATAATAATACTACTTATATATATATATATATATATATATATATATATATATATATATATATATATATATATATATATATATATATATATATATATATATATATATATATAGTTTAAAACATATATAGCGTTAAACTTAGCCAGCTCCCTGTGCAACGAACCGGACTTACTAAAAACTAAACTACTCTACAATTAGGTACACTGCCTATAAGTGTTGTAGCAAGGTTTAGGTATATCCATTCTATAAATAAATAAATAACTTGTGTAAATTGTATCGTATTTAATAGTATTTCGTAGTAAAATATAATCTATTTCGTACTACACCTCGCACACATCAAGTATTTTTGGCGCCGCTGCAGGGGAGTCGAAAGCGAAACGCTATATAAAAAAAAATTTAAGCTATTTTTGTAAAAATATATTTATATAAGTTTTAAATATTAAAAAAATCAAAATAAAATATATATATATATCTATATTTTTAAATTAAAAAAGTTTTTATTTATTTTTTTAGTTACAAAAACTAATAAGTAATTTTTGTTAAAATATAAGTTTTACTTAAATTATATTTTCTAAAAATTAAAATCAAAAAAAGAAAATAAAAATCAAAATATATATATATATATATATATATATATATATATATATATATATATATATATATATATATATATATATATATATATATATATATCTATATATATATATCTGAACCTGCACGAATTTGAACCTGCCATCATCTGAGCCTGCATAGCTTCGCAGTCACGGAGCTCTTCTCTTACAGAATACCGCAGTCGCGGAGCAGTCTCAGACTGCAACATTTGACTGCATTAATTACGAATTTAGGGTTTTAATTAATTATAATTATTATTATTAAACCTAATTAGGGTTTTAATTTAATATATTTAGTTTAGTTTAAGTATAATTTGTGATTGTTAGTTTTAATTATTTTTATAAATTAATACTTTTATAAAATAATAATA
This sequence comes from Rutidosis leptorrhynchoides, assembly GCF_046630445.1. Lineage (NCBI taxonomy): Eukaryota > Viridiplantae > Streptophyta > Magnoliopsida > Asterales > Asteraceae > Rutidosis > Rutidosis leptorrhynchoides. Next base: position 314,048,309 of record NC_092339.1, read on the forward strand.
TAAAAATAATATTTTTATAAAAATAGGTAATCATATCATTTTTTTATAAATTGTATATTTTTAAATATTCGTACATTTTTCGTTCGTAATTAGTTTTAAACTTAGTTTTTGCCGTAGTTATTTTATATTTCTAGATTTTTAGGCTTTGCCGTAAAATTCCTTACGTGCTTTTTCTGTAGATTAAGATTTAGGCGCTTTAGAATTTTACGACGTCACTTATCGCTTTAATATTTAATAGATTTTAGTGCCTATTAAGTTATTGCCGTTTTGGATATAGAATTCCTTTTAAGCTTTAATTCCTTTGGACGCAACTTTTAATATTTAGTTTTTAGACTTTTAAGTTACGACACTTTACTTTCTTATTATTATTTTTTGACCTTTTATTTTTCGACGTTTTTCGACGCACTTTTTTCCTCTTATTTCTCGACGCTCTAGTTTTTAGGACATAGAATTTTCTTTATTTTCTTTAAATTTCGACGAAAAATTATTTTAAGCGATTAAATTGATAGACATCCAAATTTTCTGCTTCGTAGTAATAGTTGGATTTGTTAGTGGCTGAGTTGTGGATTTTCCGACTTAAAGGATTCTGGCTCCCTGCTGCATCTTTTGGCTATTCGAAACGTGGGCAAAAGAAGAAAAGTCTATTAATTTGATAACTTTAATAACTTTTATCTTTATAACTAATAAGATATTCAGTGAATGCACCGAGCAAAACGTTCACCACCTTTCATACGTTCATCACCTGTAACCCGATCAAGACATTTAGCCAATATTGTCGCCGTTGATTTTTCTTTAGAATCATCATCAAGTCGACCAAGTATTCCAATTCAAATTTCCGATAATCCAATTGAGAACCCGACCTCACAATTGAGAACCCAGAGGATATTCAAGGACAATTCCAAGATCCTGAACCAATAATCATTCCTCCTGAACCACAAATCGTTAAATCAGAATCTTCTAGTGATTCGGATTCAACAATTTCAAATATGAAAATAACGAAACCTCTAAGTATGGAAGATCGAATGAGAGCCACACGCACTGGCCAAGGACACGCCATTATTAAGCCAGACATTAATGTGCCAGATTATGAAATCAAAGAATAAATCCTACACATGGTAACTAATCAATGCCAATATAGTGGTACGCCAAAAGAAGATCCAAACGAACATCTTCGAACCTTTAATAGGATCTGTACTATATTCAAAATCAGAGAAGTTGAGGATGAACATATCTATCTCAAGTTGTTTCCCTGGACTTTAAAGGGAGAAGCCAAAGATTGGTTAGAATCATTACCTGAAGGAGCGATTGACACATGGGATGTTTTAGTTGAGAAATTTCTTAAAAGATTCTTTCCGGCATCCAAAGCCGTAAGACTTCAAGGATAAATTGTTACGTTCGCGCAAAAGCCAAATGAAACATTATATGAGGCGTGGACAAGATTCGGAAAGTTGTTGAGAGGATGTCCTCAGCACGGTTTAGACACTTATCAAATAGTACAAATATTCTACCAAGGTGTCGACGTTGCTACACGAAAAGACATCGACACAGCAGCTGGTGGTTCCATTATGAAGAAAACCGCAACCGAAGCTCACAAAATTATTGATAATACAGCCTCACACTCGCATGAGTGGCATCAGGAAAAAGATATTTTTCGTTCATCTAACGCGGCTAGAGCCAATTCTACCCATGACTTTGATTCCATTTTCGCAAAAATAGATGCTTTAGAGAGACGAATGGAAAAGATGAATAAAGATATTCACGCAATATAAATCAGTTGTGAGCAATGCGGTGGACCACACTTAACGAAAGATTGTAACATTGAACAAACGATGGAACAACGAGAGAATGTTTCCTACATGAACCAAAGGCCGGGAAATAATTATCAAAATAATTATCAACCGCCAAGGCCAAACTTTAATCGAAATCAAAACATTCTTTACAATCCAAATGGACCCAACAATAACTCGTACAACCAACAAGGTTCGAATAACTAACCAACTCAAAACAACACTTTCAATCAACAAAGACCTAGCTTGTATAACCCACCACAACAAACCGAAGAGAAAAAGTCAAATCTAGAAGAAATGATGGCAAAGCTAATGGAATCTCAAACAAAATTTGTTACATCTCAAACCCAAACAAATGAGAGGTTTGATCAGTCATTAAGAACTCAACAAGCTTCCATTTTGAATCTAGAAAAATACGTAGGTACTCTTGCTAACATGATGAGTGAGAGGGAACAAGGAAAGCTACTGAGTAATACTGAAGTAAATCCTCAGAATGAGAATGTTAATATGGTGTCAACAAATTCTGAAAAACCAGCACCAGAAGATGGGAAGGTTTTAGATGTGAGTAACAATGAAGAAGTTACAACACCACCACCACCCGAGTATGTAAAGCCAGTGGTGACACCATACAGACCACCCATCCCATTTCCAAGAAAAGGAGTTTAGTATGAGCAAGTGATAGGTAATAAAGTTTGTGATACCTCTGGAAAGAAGAAGAAGAATAAGAAAGTGCAAGAAACAAAAATCGTAAAAGTAAACCAGGTGAAGACAGTTCCACCAAAACTTACACCCAAGTTGGGTGATCCGGGTGAATTTATTGTTCCTTGTCTACTTAGTGATTGTGTCATGTATGATGCACTAGCAGATTTAGGTGCGAGTATGAGTGTTATGCCTCTTTCACTATATAAGAGATTAGGAGTAGGTGAGTTATGTAACATCCCGTTTTCCTGTACGTATCGAAAGGTACATACTTAATCGTTTGTACGTTTGTAACTCGTCGTTTAGGAGTAATTGTGTGTGTGTGTGTGTGTATATATATATATATATATATATATATATATATATATATATACTTGTTAATGTTTGTGTATATAAGTTTGTATATGAGTTTGGTTAGCGTTAAGTCTTGTGTGGCTTAGATACGATGTTTAGACGTGTATTGGAAGCTTGAACGACTTGAATGTTGTGTAAAACGATTTTTGTGTTTAAGGTTGTCGAGATGGCCAGATAGTGCCTTAGGCCACGCTGCGACAGACGGGTCCGCGCCGCGGCATATCGAGCAAACCAGGGACAGAACCTGGGTTAAGAAGGGGTGATTTTCCCTTTGTTCGTCTCGCCGCGATGAATTGAGCCGCGCCGAGATCATTCTGCCAGACTGGTGCCGGTTTTAACTCAAATTAAATGACTTCAAGGGGCAAATTGGTAATTTGGTGTATAAATCTAATGGGAGCATTAAATCCCAACCACACACCCATTTCATTTAATTTCTTTTCCCTTTTCTTTCTATTTTCTCTCCCAAAACTCAACACCCATTTAGATTTAAAGTGAGATTTGAGAGTGAAGGATTGAGGGTTGATCTTTGGAGCAAGAATTAAAGTTGTTCCTCTTATTTCTAGCTACGCGTTGATAGTCTCGGTAAGTTCTAACTCTATGTTTTAAGTTTTAATTGATTAATGGCTAGGGTTTTGGTTACTAGAGACTTGTATGACCCATTTGAGGGTAAAATGGGTGAATTTGGGTTATGATGTTGTAATGAAACCCTAATGGCCACAAACTAGGGTTTTAGTCTTATGAATTGAGGTTGTAAGTGTCAAATGGTATTGCTAGTCACTAATACACTTTTAGATTTATGGAAGAAGTGTTAATGGGTAAGTTTGACTTAATTGAGAGGCTAAGTAATTTAAAATGGGTCAAAATGTACTAGTTGACCTAGTTTGGGTGAAATGGGTATGAATTACCCTAAGTTTGTGTTAATTGAAGTTAGTAGACTTTAATGCACTAGCTTTAGTGGTTAAAGTCGGGTCTTGGCCATTTAAGGGCTGTATTGGTGTGATTGAGTCATTTAATGCGAATTGGGTCATTAAATGCTCAAGTAAGTGTAATGTGGTTAATTCCACTAGTTGTGAAATTGAATGTGCACTTAATGATTTAGGTACACTGCATTGAAGCTCGGTAGTGCTAAATCACCATCCTTGTGACAAGGTGAGTGGAATAAGTATACATGTACGTATATGATGTGTTTACTTGTAGAAATGGATATGTGTTGTCCAAGTTAGTGATATATGCATTGTACGCTAACGGTTTTAAGAACGGATATATGTTGTCCAATTTAGTGATTATATGTGTTGTACACTAATGATTTATGAATGGATATGTGTTGTCCGATTTAGTGTTATATGCGTTGTACACTAACGATTTTATAAACGGATATGTGTTGTCCAAGGGTTAGTGATATATGTGTTGTGCACTAACGGTTGTTATGAACACCAATGGGAAATTAGAGTACCATTCCTTTTACGATTGGTTAACCATGGTTGTATGAATTGTGCATTAGCATACTTAAATATGAACTATATGCTTTTGTTATTGCTAGCTCAATGTGAATTGCGGTCATTGGTATATGCATAATGTTTTGCATGGTTGTCGAATTGCTAGTTTGTGTACGGTGTTGTGTAAGTGTTTGCAAGTAGATATATTATATATGTGTATGTATAATTATTGCATTCACTAAGCATTAGCTTACCCCTCTCGTTGTTTATCTTTTTAGATGCAGGTGTGGATAAGGGCAAGGGGGTTATTGGGCACTAGGTGTCCTTGTTGATGTTATGATGAAGCTTTTGGAAGTTGACCTACGTTTTGGGTAGTTTAGTCCCAAACCATGCTCAAGGTGTCGTTTGGATTATAAACTATCATTTGTAGTTGGTCAAACTTGTATCATATTCGTTAATGGCCTTTGTGCCTTTTTGTAAACATTAAACTCGTAGTATGTTTTTAATGAAGCGTGTGGAATGGTTTACATATTTAATTGGCGCGTAAATGTGTATCATTTTAAAAAAAAAAATTATCGTACGGAGTACGGGTTGGGTTGTTTCAAGTTAAGTCCAACGAAAATGAGTGTTCGACTCTTTGATCAAACCATTAGGCACCCAGTTGGAATTGCTGACAACCTACCCGTTCAAGTAGGTAATTTAACCTTTCTAGTCGAATTTATTGTCATTGACATAGAAGAGGACTCAAACATTCCTCTAATTTTAGGTCGACCATTCTTAGCATCCACCGGGGCATTATTTGATATAAGAGAGGGCAGAATGACACTTAGTGATGGTGACAAATCGGTCACCTTTGTGAGTCGAAAGGCTAAATCTCCACCAACCAAAACCGTTGAACCAACAAAAACGATTGGTAAGAACCATGTTGTTTTACCAACTCCAACGGTAGTGCTTAACAATAATAAAACACCTAAGTGTGGGGAAAATGAAGTAACACCTAATGATGACTTGATAACAAAGAACCCCGTTGTTGATATGAAATTAAATGACTCCGTTATTAACAGGTCAATGAAGAAACTTATTAAACGGATTCGCGATGCTAGAACCAAGGGGAACTTTAAGTTATGTAATCGGTTAGTATCCAATCTATCGCCTAAAAAAAGGCGAAACTAGTTGAATTTGTGGATATTACACAGGAATCCGACCAATGGCTTAAAGCAAAAGTCACAGATATGCAAGTTGATTATGGTCCAAGAGAAATTGACGATGAAGTTAACCATAATTTCGACACCACGGCTACCTAAGTGTGGGGAGATTCAAAAGTTCTAAAAAGAAAATGCTGTCTAGAGTTAGTTGTTCTGTTCTCGTGTAGTTCCGAGAATGGAATCCGATTGGTCTTTTCCACTAGCAGACACTAAAGAACTAGTTTTCTCCCCCCATTCTGAATTTTTTTTTTGTAGGTTTTATATGAAATTAATATGCTTTTTAAATTTAAGTTTTGTGTTAATTTAAAAACAAAATTTACTTTATTTCATTGAGTTTAAAAAATAATTTCTAAAATTCGTCGTGAGTTAAACACTAGGTCATAGAATCAAAATTGCTTTATCCAAGGACGGGGCGAAAAATTTTGTTATCATTATTTTAATACTATTGATTTAAAGTATGCCAAAAATATTATATAAATGTGGGATAATATACCCAACTTCAAAAATATGTATATATATATTTGTATTTTATGTTATATACAAAACAGGGATAAACAGCGCACTTTCAAAGACTGGCATTAAGTTCAGCAAAAGCTACTAATTTTAACGACAAGACGTAAAATATCAAATGTGATATAAAACAATATGTTTGCAAACTCGGTATTTTTAATCATTTTTCTACACTAATCACCCTCATGAATTTAAATTTGTACTGATTTCTTGCAAATGAGGGCATTGCAAGATCTCAAGTGTGGGGAAGGGTTATAAATTCTCTCGGGTTTACACTTGGTTTAATTGCCAAATATTGTGAAAATTTGAAAAATTTTCAACTAAATGAATTGAAAATCATGTTTATACATATTTATGAACGATAAAACTAGGTGATAATACCGAAATTATTGTTGCCTCGGAAAGGACATAAATTGAGAAACAACCAAAAACGCTTGAATTCATTTAAAATGGAATAAAGGAGAATAAAAAGGCAAAGAAAAGAATAAATAAAAGCTAAATGTGGGAAGAATTTACCAAGTTCTTTAAAACATATATCACATATTTTGTACAAGATTATTGCAGGTACTTTTGCTTTGGACTAAACTAATCAGTTTACCCGATTTACTGTAATATATTTGAAAGAAAGATGGATCTGCACGATAAATCTATTCCATCATTAAAAGTAAGTAAAGTCTTTCGAAAAAGACACGTGCTTCTTGATTTAGGTCAGGAAGTTGTCGTCCAGACCAGCTGTAGGTTGACGAAAAATTTAGAAAAGTTATCTCTAAAATCAGCAGGAAATCCACAGACCTCAGCATCAAACAGGGTCGCCATGTGGTCAGACTTATCCTAACCATGAGAGGATCTGTCTCGTAAAATGGGGAGGGCACCGTGAAAATTAGCTTGATAAGAGTAATGAATCAGACCCCCAGAAAGGATAATCTCCTTAAAGATTAAGAATCAGCATTTAAGCCTGATATTACTCAATCCTTGAGATTGACTTTAAAGATTGAGAATTACAACTCATGGAATTCAATGATATCTAAACTCGAGCTTGAACGAGAAAATATTTTGATCAAAATTAAAACCGATTTGTTTTCTGAAAACCTATTTTCAATGCGTTCATTACCATTGAACGTAAAATCCTAAGAATTCACCAGAATACATTAGGTCACCTGAACCAAATCGGGTGTCAACCGTAAGAACAGTGGTTGCATAGCATGGTCGGAGACAGTACCTTGTGCCAGACCGAAAAATTATAGGATGATCTTTACTATTGCTCCTACAAAGGATAGTAATTGCATCCGACACATTATGGACCATGAACATCTGCATGTCATTAGACATTGCCTTAACAGTTGCTTGTTCATCGCTTTCCTTTACAACCGGACGGTAGTTTACCGAAAGGTAATATACGGAGCAAGTATACTGGATGTGTGCTTTCCTAATACAAGGTTAGCAAGTGGGTAACACAAAACCATAAGTTTTGAGCTAAAATTTTAAAATATGAAACCCACAAAACCCACAAAAACAATTTACGAACACCGGTGAAGGGTTATTCCGGAAAACTTGTCTAGGGTAAAATCTAGCTTAAATTTTCAAAAGATCAAATCTTTTCATAAAGATCCAATTTTCTTAAGGATCTAAATTTTCATAGTCACGTGGGACTTTAAACCGCCTTTCAAATGTGCACTTTGCTTTGGAAACTGAAAGTAAATCGGCTATTTGATTGCAAGTGTCGTTGACCTAAACCCGAGGCAATTGTGGATGACACACCCACCTTTAACCATGATTCTATTGTTACTATCATTGTTTATACCACCATATCAAAATTACTGATGTATAAAGTGTGAGAATAAAAAAATGATTCGAGTGAAGTGTGATTTTAATTTCAAGTTCTGTATTGCTTGAGGACAAGCAACGTTCAAGTTTGGGGATATTTGATAATGCTAAAAAGGAACATATATTTCATAGCAATATCCTTCCAATATGTAAAGCTTTTAGTTGCAATTGTTCTATTTTTATGTAATATTCGTTTAAATAAATAAGTGCGAAGACAAAAGAAGAAAATGACGATTTGAAGACGCAAATGACCAAAAAGCTAAAAAGTACAAAGTACAATCCAAGTGGTTCAATTTATTGATGAGAAACGCCTAAAAATGATAAGAGTACAAGCCGCGAAATGCAAAGTACAAGATATCTAAGCGTACGAAAAGGCGTTCGAAAATTCGAAACTGAGACATAAACCGAGCATCAACGTATAACTCAACGGAGCTAAAATTACAAGTCAACTATGCACAAGAATATAATATAATATATATATAATTATATAAAATTATATATTATTATATTATATATTATAATATTCAGCAGCCCAGGTTTAACTCAATTTGGTGAGCTGGAATCCGAAGCTCCGCACTCGCGGAGCTGTAAGACATAAAAGTACCGCACTCGAGGAGCTGTACAGTTCAAAGTGGGCCTATAAAATCTCACGCATTCTGCTAGAATTCTGCACACCTTTTCTACTTCAATCTCTCAATCTATATTTATATTTATAATTTTAATTTTAATATTTAAGTTAATAATAATAATAAGGTTATTTTAGCGAATGTTTTAAGGTTTGTAAGTCGAAATTCTGTCCGTGTAACACTACGCGATTAATACTCATTGTAAGTTATGTTCAACCTTTTTAAATTAATGTCTCGTAGCTAAATTATTATTATGTTTATTTAAGCCAAAGTAATCGTGATGTTTGATTAAATATTAAGACGGGTTTATTGGGCTTTGGACCATAATTAGGGTTTGGATAAAAGACCGACACTTGTGGAAATTGGACTATGGGCTATTAATGGGCTTTATATTTGTTTAACTGAATGATAGTTCGTTAATTTAATATAGAGATTTACAATTTGAGGTAATTATAAATAACCACATACACTCGAATAGACACGATGGGCGGGATATTTATAAATACTAATAATCGTTCATTTGACCAGACACAGGGATGGATTAATAGTCAATGGACTCATTAAAACATGGGTGCATGACATACAAGGACACTTGGTGTAATTGTTAATAAAGCATTAAAACTTTGGATTACACGCAGTCGATAACCTGGTGTAATTATAAACAAAGTATTAAGGCCTTGTTACAGTTTAAGTCCCCAATTAGTTGGAATATTTGACTTCGGGTATAAGGGTAATTTGACGATGACACTCGCACTTTATATTTATGACCGATGGACTGTTATGGACAAAAACCAGATGGACATATCGAATAATCCAGGACAAAGGACAATTAACCCATGATAATAAATTAAAATCAACACGTCAAACATCATGATTACGGAAGTTTAAATAAGCATAATTCCTTTATTTTATATCTCATCGCACTTTTATTTACCGTCATTTTATTTATCATATTTTAAATTATAGTACTTTTAATTATCGTACTTTTATTTTATCGCAATTTTATTTATCATTTACTTTACACTTTAAATTAAGTTATATTTATATTTAATATTTTACATTAGGTTTTAATTGTGATTTAAGACATAAAATCGACAAATCGGTCATTAAACGGTAAAACCCCCTTTATAATAATAATAATAATACTACTTATATATATATATATATATATATATATATATATATATATATATATATATATATATATATATATATATATATATATACATATATAGTTTAAAACATATATAGCGTTAAACTTAGCCAGTTCCTGTGGAACGAACCGGACTTACTAAAAACTACACTACTCTACGATTAGGTACACTGCCTATAAGTGTTGTAGCAAGGTTTAGGTATATCCATTCTATAAATAAATAAATAACTTGTGTAAATTTTATCGTATTTAATAGTATTTCGTATTAAAATATAATCTATTTCGTACTACACCTCGCACACATCAGTACACTAACCTAAACATACATATAACTCAATCCCGTATCCATGTAACACCGTACCTTTTTTTTAATTACACAGCGGAATATCAGTTTATCAAATCGTGGTTATAAGCATATATTAAACATATATGATACTATTCATTACAGTTCAACGGGCGTTACTTTTCGAAACAGTGAAGCATAGTTAATTCAAACATCAGGGTTCTTCATTGTGTCAAACATAACCAAAGTACAACTATCTTCTCCCGTCTCTAGCATGCAAACAATATAACCTGCAGGGGAGAAAATGTGAGGGATTAGCACAACGCTAAGTTAGTGAGATATCCCAATAGATACTAATACAAAGTACCAAGCCTAGCTTTTAGGGATCATGCATTAGGTCAAGGGTATAAGGACATAGCATTACACAACTATCACATAATATAGCATTACTCAACTATATCATACAGAGCTAGGCAGTGATTCAATTAACAGAGTAGCAATAACATCAACAAGCTATTCAGTAAAGGCATCAAAGGCACTATATTACACAGCCTTACATACCTATATAATAAAGGTATCCATAGCTATACATAGCTACTCACTAATGATATTAATAGCTTTACACAGCTATTCACTCTCATAGCACTAACTGCTATACATAGCGCTAACGGCTATAAAACCCAAGAGGATCGTTGACCCTGCCAGGTCTACAACTACTAGCTGATCAAGCTAGAGCCGTACCGATAGCTCCAGTTATTGTCCCACATTATACCTCTCCTGACGTTTACATACGTCAATTGCAGTATACTGCCCGTACAATAACCCCCGAGCCCAACCCTTCTATACACGGTTGACCTCTTCCGTCTGTGATGACCCGTCCAAATTCACTTGGACGAAGTCATCATTCATCGATTTCATAGTAAGGTACTGACCTCTACATGATACATTTTGTAAACATTACATTCTTTTGAAAAGGCACACCATAAATGAATATCAATTTCTAAGGTTTTCGGCATCTGATGATTTCTACATATAGACAAACACCGTAAATAATCGTTTATCATAATACATCCGTTGACAATACAGTCAAAATAAGATACATGGTGATGATTTTGTGAATGCAAAGTTTTCTCGAATAAAGCATGTATGACTCCATGCACATAGCTTGTATAACGTATAAGCAAACAGCGAAAGACTTCTAGGAACCTGAGAATAAACATGCTTAAAAGTGTCAACACAAAGGTTGGTGAGTTCGTAGTTTTAATGTTGTGCATAATCTGCATATAAAGGTGGATCACAAGATTTTAGTTATTTCATCCGAAACGTTTATCAAAATATTCTACAAGATTGAGCACCCTGGTAACTAAACTTTAACATCTATATAATAAGTACCCATGTTTTAACATACATGCAACCAACATGTACAATACACGCAAACCAACGTGTACTAAACTCAAATAGCATATGTCTATTTTATAGTTCAGGCTAGGGTTTTTATACCTGGAACAGACGGGGATGTCAAGCCCTATGGATCCATATATAACTACTCTCGCCCACCGGTTCTTATAACTGGCAGTTACAAGTTACCAAAGCTAAGGGATTTTTGGTTCAAACTCGGTGTAGAATTTAGTATATACTTGTATCCATTCGTTTAAAATAAAGTGCATGTATTCTCGGCTCAAAAATATAGATTGCAAAAGCAATTAAAAAGGGAGCAAATGAAACTCACCTTAGCAGCACACAAATTCATTCACCAAAATGTGACTGAAACTCGAAATGCAAAGTAATCGTAGATCTCAATCTTGAGAACATATGTTGGTCAATAAATAAATAACAAGCTAGGTCGAGTCATAGTGTATCACAATCCTAACGCTCGAGACCGACATGTAAAAGTTAACAAAAGTTAACAAAAGTCATCTCAAAAGTCAACCTGACCCAATATGATCTTTAAATCTATACATATTTATTAACATAGTATAAGACTTGATAATTGAACGAATTTATAGTTTATCAAACTCAAAATATTACTTATTTCAGGAGCTATATTATATTTGAATTATCATGGCAATCGAACATATTTTATTATTTCACATAGTTTTCCAATATTTGTAAAATTAGATTATAATGTTTATAAAGCTTTAAAACATGATAAGACAGTCAACTTTGACAATTGTTCAACAAAACGAGACGTGCTTTATATAGAAATTCATTTACTCGATTAGTAATATTTGAAAATCCAATTTATCAATCTCATAGACAAGTTGTTTAAATATTAATTTACAGTTTCAAACATAATTTCAATTAACGTTAATCATAATTCAGTTGACCATATCTTTTAATCCGTTCATCGAAATCACGCGATTTCTAAATGAAAAGTTAATAATTTTTCGCCAGCTTTCCAAAAACATGCATATCATATACTTTATATCAGTAGCATATGTATCAAATTCGTGATTCATCATAAACTATCTAACGACAAAATTAAAGCATACAAGCATGCATAAACATATATACTCGATCACTAGACATGGATACACTATTAATATATAAAAGATAAGATATGAATGCTCACGTATCAATATTGTGATTCAATATTGCAGGAAAGTACGTAGACGCAACGGAGATGATAAACACTAGTTTGACTCACGAGCTATATTGAAAGGACCCGTTCATATACATTATAAACGATTCACAATAGTTGATTACATCGCGAGGTATTTGACCTCTATATGATACATTTTACAAACATTGCATTCGTTTTTAAAAGACAAACTTTCTTTACAACGAAAATTGACGGTATGCACACCATTTCTTAATATATCCAACTATAATTGACTTAATAATAATCTTGATGAACTCAATGACTCGAATGCAACGTCTTTCAAAATATGCCATGAATGACTCCAAGTAATATCCTTAAAATGAGCTAATGCACAGCCGAAGATTTCTTTAATACCTGAGAATAAACATGCTTTAAAGTGTCAACCAAAAGGTTGGTGAGTTCATAGGTTTATCATAACAATCATTTCAATATATTAATAGACCACAAGATTTCCGTTTATAAATATATGTACACTCGCAAGTGTATAAAAGTATTCTATAAGTTGTAGGCACCCGGTAACAAGCCTTAACGTTCATGTTTTACCCTCTGAAGTACACCAGATCAGGTGTGTTTAAAATAACCTCGAAGTAATAAAGCATCCCATAGTCAGGATGGGGTTTGTCAGGCCCAATAGATCTATCTTTAGGATTCGCGCCTACCGTACATAGACAAGTAGTTTAATGTTACCAAGCTAAGGGTATATTTCTGGTTTAAACCCACGTAGAATTAGTTTTAGTACTTGTGCCTATTTCGTAAAGCATTTATAAAAACAGCGCATGTATTCTCAGTCCCAAAAATATATATAAAATGGAGCAAATGAAACTCACTTTTGCCTTGAAGGTATTTAATTCGACTTGGTCTCCGATAGATATCACGAACCTAACCATATATATAATATATCAACATATTTTCTTTTTTAAGTAATCGTTACATATATATATACTTTTAATACTTTTAATATTTTCTTAGTCCGTAGTTAGCAGTCCGATGTTAGTGGTCCACAATTAGTTGCTTAAATAAAATAAATAAAGACCCCATTGTATTCGTATTGATCAGAATTAATCTCGACCCATGGTACCATGTTGTCAAATGACGTGTTGCGTACATAAAGTACCGTGTTGTCAAATGACGTGTTGCGTACAATCATGAGGTCTTATGATTAATCTTCTCGTGTTGTTTAAGGGTGGTCCTGAAATATATAAAATCAAATCAAAAGTAATTATATATAAAATATCATATTAATTAGAAAAGATATGATTAATTTACTTTTTCTCCAAATATTTTCGTAGCTAAACTAGCTTCGGATACCCAATCTTGTTTTAGTCGTAGTTTCTTCATTACAACTCCGTTTTTGTTGGTTCAACTTGCCACTTCCTTGGATCGAGTCAAATTTTAAGAATATGAACTGAAAATACCTTAGTTTGTATTCAATCATAGGTTATAGGTCAAACTTTGGTGAAACTTATGAAAGTGATCATTTTCCATCATAAAAACAACATTTAATGATCATTTTTCTAAAAATACTTACACTTTGAGTTAAACCATGAAATTTTTATGTGTTAACATATTCCTAAGAAATATCATTTTTCCAGAACATGAACTTCCAATTCAAAGTTCAAGATGGTTTTTAATTATCCAACCCAAAACAGCCCCCGGTTGCACTCCGACGATGTAGATTCAGTTTTTAAGATGTTCTTTGTAAAACCAAGTTATATCTTGTTAGGTTAGCATATCATTATGATATATTACAGGTCTTGAAGTGTTTTAAAAGTCAAGTTAGAAGGATCTATTTAGTTTGTGAACAAGTTTGAAATCATTCAAACTATGTTCTTGTTGTTAAAATTTTATACCATAAAATAAGATAGCTATATGAATATGAATTGAATAAGATTATGAACAAGGTTACTACCTCAAGTTACTTGGACAAAGTTACTGCAAAAGATAAGAAATAATCTTGGAATCAAAGAGTGGTGGAGTTAGATCAAAAGGTTGGAAGTAAACTTCTTCAAATGGGTGGTTATTTTGATATGTTCTTGAAAGAGTTTTCTTATGGTGTTTTAGGCTTGTAATTGAAGCTAAATGATGGGGAAAATGCTTAGAAATGATCAAGTATGAAGTTAGGAGTATTTTGAGAGAGAAATGAGGGTGTAGGTATGAGAAAATGGAGTGAAGAAATGGTGTTCATTTATAAAAACGTTTTTAGTTTATAAAGAAAGAAAAGGATACCTAATTTTGTTTTCTTACTAATAATTCATACTACTTGACAAATCCTAGTTACCTCATATCTAGGGCAGTAATAATTTTGATTAGGATGTTGATTTGATGTGTATATACCAATAGTAAATACGTATAGAAGCTGGGTATGATATGGGTACATATACCCTAGATATACGTATAGAAATCTTGAGGAAACGGAACGAGAATTCAAATATAGCTATCTTTTGTGAATATACTTATATTTTTTATGTATTTAAGTCCTTAAAAGTGATTAAATACTTTATATATACGAAACATGTATAAGCATTATATATTATAAGTATATATATCAAAGAATGTTACGTATAGTTATCGTTTTGAAAACTTAAGTTAGTAGTTTCAAAATATACTTATAACTCATTGTCATTAGTACACAATGAGATGTTAAACCATCCTTAGATCATGTTAAATATATATAAATACATATATATGCACAAACGTATAATTATCGTATGTTATATAGTTCGTGATATCATCGGTCATATTGGACGGTCAAACGTTGTGTAAAGCTCTTTTCAAAAACACAAGTCTCAACAATTTGGATTGCTTATCATGTTGGTATGGTTTAATTTATGTAAATATTAATCTCATAAGTATAATTTGGTCGGAAAATTCTGGGTCATTACAGTACCTACCCGTTAAAGAAATTTCGTCCCTGAAATTTGATAGAGGTTGTTATGGATAACAATAAGAAGGTTTTCATGACAAATATAAGGTGATAATGGAGTTTTATCATCATTGAGTAATGTAGATAAAACGATTCGATTATGCGAAGAATATAAATGAGACTATCATAAAAGAGTGAGATGAGTAAAATATATTCGTCTTAACCGATGACGTAGTTATGATTGATTTCCGGGATTTAAGGGATTTAAAGAGAATCTTACGTAACAAGATTTGGTTCTTTGGTGATTAAGGAAATCAGGATCTTCTTTGATTATATGCAATAATCTGTTTCGATTGCTCTGTTGGATATTTCACTATAAATTTACCCCTTCGTTTCCTTATTTTCCACGACTCACACCTTCTATTCTTTCTCCCTTGATTCTTACTTTAAAGCATTCATCAATATGCTCCATCCAGTCCTGATTTTTGATATACTCCTAACTTTTATATCTGTCATTTTTCTTTTTCATCTACCACCAGAAGAATCTATTTACTTCTACTATACTATTATGTTTATAGTGTTTCTAATTCTCCCGTGTCTCTATATTTCTATCTGCATCGATATACAAGGTTTGTAATTTCGCGGTTATTATCGGAGTTTATATTCTTCATTATTTTTCGGAGCTTCATGCTTTCGTTTTCTCTTCCCGACTTCGAGTCAAGCGAGTAATGGTCCGGAATTCGTAGATATGAAATTCAGAATGAACATAGCTAATGCTCTAAGAATAAAATGGTAATAGAACGATTTTGATTTTTTAAATTACCAGAATACCCTGGAGAAGACCGAGTCATCCAGAAAAATATTCTCTTGATATGTTTAAAGATTAGATAGAATGTAAGAGTCGTGTAAATGGCACATGATGACGGTACTGTGAATCATCATGCTTCATTAGAAACTCAGCATGACTTACTGTAATATAATGACGTTGATCAAGTGTCATTATATTATACTAATCCATGCTTCAGTTCCCAACACTACTTCAAAACATTCATATTTTAAACTCGAAGGTTTCAGAATTTAGAAACTAACACAGTTTCTTTTATGTTGCAGATATTACGGAGAGATAAATGATCTCAGATAAGAATAGTTGTGAAAATATCGCCAGAAATATGGAGGATATTTATAATAGAACATACTAGAATATCTTAGAATTTCTAATATCAATGGATGATGAAGAAGATTTGTCTGTGAAGGTTTAGAATGAGAAATAAGATGTTTGCTAATGATTTCAGCAGGCACAGAATCATTTGGATTCTTTGAAGGCAAACTTATTCTTTGTGATTTGTCCACGGCTTTCTTCATAGTTTCGCATAATCCGCTTTTCGGTACTAAATTTTCTACCGAGCATTCCTAACACTCCTTTCTTTATCATCAAACTTTTGGCCATTAAGATCATCTACAACATGCTGCTTCGTCAGCAGTTTCAAAGTTAACTGATCTGGGTCATCGGTTATCAAACCGAGGTAGTTTCAGGAGAATTATGTTTTTAGAATGATTAATCACTGATGGTAATATTGTGGAATATAAAAGGTTCCCCAGTAACAATAAAGAGTACGCATATATATCGCGGTTATAATAAAGTTATTTCGGATGAAAAGTCGGAGTTGACTTGCTGGAGCTGTGACAAAATTAGCTACTTTGGAAAGGGATTGCAAAACGATCTTCGGTAATAACAATGTCAAAGGAACTAGAACAGATACGTGTCAAACATTTACTCAGTTTCTGAGGATTTTTTAGGTGCATAACTATATGCATCATAACTATATGCATCAATCTTTTCTTCCGTAGATGAAGTGCGGTTGGTTTATCCTCTCGATTGAAGTGTTTTTAAGAATCATGATAGATTTGAACGCTGATTGTAATCGTCGAGATACAATGAGGTTTAAGATGAAATCAAGTGGCAATCTTGAAGAAATGTTTAGTTTCATATGTTATAATCAATATTTTAATTCATTTTAATTGTCCAATGTCATTAGTCCACAGTCGATAGTCCACAGTAAGAGTCCAATAATTCATATATAGTTTAATATATAATATACGAATTAATTAATATGTGTCGTGACCCGTATACGTGTCAGACTCGATCACAACTCAAACTATATATATTATTGTAGAATCAACCTCAACCCTGTATAGAGAACTCGATCATTACTGCATATAGAGTGTCTATGGTGATTCCAAATAATATATATAGATGCGTCGATATGATATGTCAAAACATTGTATACGTGTCCCGATATTTAAAGTGGGTAAAATAATTACAGAAATTAAATGACGATAAATAAAATTACGATAATTAAATTGCGATAAATAAACTGCGATAAATAAAATGTAATCAGTTAGCTAGGAACAGTTGGCTGGAACAGTTAGCGTGGATTCTTAACAAAAATTTTCATAGTTAATTTGTTTGTTTCTAACAGATTTTATTTTGTCATATGTTTTCTTCATATGCCACTTGTTGGATTCTGGGAAGTCAAAATCCAAATATGAAATTGAATGAAAATGGTTATTCTGCGGTGAACGAATACGTATATCGGTGATTGTAAGTAGGATAGTAAATGACTGTTGAATCAGCTTCGACGAATGTACAATGTAACTTATTAAGATGAAATCTAATTATTCCTCGGGTATTACCTACCCGTTAAAAAAAAATTTCACCATTAATATTTTGTACAAAAGAACTTTTAATTACAATCTTTATGAAAACATATATACATATATATTTTCTTCAGATGAAATCATGAATTTAATGAGTTAATATGATATTAATCTCATTTGCTTTTCGGTTTGAGCTAAGATAAGAAATCTCTAAAACTTTTTGAAACCACATATTCTTCGCAGAACATCAATGAAGTTATGGATCAATACTTCATCGTTCGTTATTGTTGGTACTCCTTGGTATCTATGGTGCGTATGATGTTGATGTTTGTGGGACAGATTATGATGTCGAGACGTGTGATGCGGATGTTGTTTGTTAGTGGTGATGATGGTATTGTTGATGTTATTGATGGTGGTGCTGATTATGCTGCTGGTGCTGCTGCTGGTGTTTGCAACCTTCGCACCATGTTCTCCAAAGCCGTCACGCGAGCGCGAAGTTCGTTAACTTCTGCTAGTACACCAGGATGATTGGCGGTTGGAGCGAGCGAATGAACAAGATTTGTAATATGGGATAGTATATAATCGTGACGAGACACTCTAGAAATGAGAGAGAAAATGGTGTTTCGAATAGGTTCGCCGGTAAGTGCTTCAGGTTCATCGCCAAGAGGGCAATTTGTGTAGTGACCCGAACTTTTCCATGTTTATATATATTAATTGAGATTGATATTTACATGATTAAATGTTTCCAACATGTTAAGCAATCAAACTTGTTAAGACTTGATTAATTGAAATATGTTTCATATAGACAATTGACCACCCAAGTTGACCGGTGATTCACGAACGTTAAAACTTGTAAAAACTATACGATGACATATATATGGTTATATATATAGTTAACATGTTTTTATTATAAGTATGTATCTCATTAGGTATTTTAACAATGAGTTATATACATAAAAATGAGACTATTAATTTAAGAAACTCGAAAACGATATATATAACGATTATCGTTATAACAACGTCTTACTAGGTACATATGAATCATATTAAGATATTGATACACTTGGTTAATTATGTTAAATGATAAGTAAATATATTATTAAGTGTATTAACAATGAAATACATATGTAAAAATAAGACTACTAACTTAATGATTTCGAAACGAGACATATATGTAACGATTATCGTTGTAACGACATTTAACTGTATATACATCATACTGAGATATATTATATATCATAATATCATGATAATATAACAATTTAACATCTCATTTGTTATAATAAACAATGGGTTAACAACATTCAACAAGATCATTAACCTAAAGGTTTCAAAACAACATTTACATGTAACGACTAACGATGACTTAACGACTCAGTTAAAATGTATATACATGTAGTGTTTTAATATGTATTCATACACTTTTGAAAGACTTCAAGACACTTATCAAAATACTTCTACTTAACAAAAATGCTTACAATTACATCCTCGTTCAGTTTCATCAACAATTCTACTCGTATGCACCCGTATTCGTACTCGTACAATACACAGCTTTTAGATGTATGTACTATTGGTATATACACTCCAATGATCAGCTCTTAGCAGCCCATGTGAGTCACCTAACACATGTGGGAACCATCATTTGGCAACTAGCATGAAATATCTCATAAAATTACAAAAATATGAGTAATCATTCATGACTTATTTACATGAAAACAAAATTACATATCCTTTATATCTAATCCATACACCAACGACCAAAAACACCTACAAACACTTTCATTCTTCAATTTTCTTCATCTAATTGATCTCTCTCAAGTTCTATCTTCAAGTTCTAAGTGTTCTTCATAAATTCCAAAAGTTCTAGTTTCATAAAATCAAGAATACTTTCAAGTTTGCTAGCTCACTTCCAATCTTGTAAGGTGATCATCCAACCTCAAGAAATCTTTGTTTCTTACAGTAGGTTATCATTCTAATACAAGGTAATAATCATATTCAAACTTTGGTTCAATTTCTATAACTATAACAATCTTATTTCAAGTGATGATCTTACTTGAACTTGTTTTCGTGTCATGATTCTGCTTCAAGAACTTCGAGCCATCCAAGGATCCATTGAAGCTAGATCCATTTTTCTCTTTTCCAGTAGGTTTATCCAAGGAACTTAAGGTAGTAATGATGTTCATAACATCATTCGATTCATACATATAAAGCTATCTTATTCGAAGGTTTAAACTTGTAATCACTAGAACATAGTTTAGTTAATTCTAAACTTGTTCGCAAACAAAAGTTAATCCTTCTAACTTGACTTTTAAAATCAACTAAACACATGTTCTATATCTATATGATATGCTAACTTAATGATTTAAAACCTGGAAACACGAAAAACACCGTAAAACCGGATTTACGCCGTCGTAGTAACACCGTGGGCTGTTTTGGGTTAGTTAATTAAAAACTATGATAAACTTTGATTTAAAAGTTGTTATTCTGAGAAAATGATTTTTATTATGAACATGAAACTATATCCAAAAATTATGGTTAAACTCAAAGTGGAAGTATGTTTTCTAAAATGGTCATCTAGACGTCGTTCTTTCGACTGAAATGACTACCTTTACAAAAACGACTTGTAACTTATTTTTCCGACTATAAACCTATACTTTTTCTGTTTAGATTCATAAAATAGAGTTCAATATGAAACCATAGCAATTTGATTCACTCAAAACGGATTTAAAATGAAGAAGTTATGGGTAAAACAAGATTGGATAATTTTTCTCATTTTAGCTACGTGAAAATTGGTAACAAATCTATTCCATCCATAACTTAATCAACTTGTATTATATATTATGTAATCTTGAGATACCATAGACACGTATACAATGTTTCGACCTATCATGTCGACACATCTATATATATTTCGGAACAACCATAGACACTCTATATGTGAATGTTGGAGTTAGCTATACAGGGTTGAGGTTGATTCCAAAATATATATAGTTTGAGTTGTGATCAATACTGAGATACGTATACACTGGGTCGTGGATTGATTCAAGATAATATTTATCGATTTATTTCTGTACATCTAACTGTGGACAACTAGTTGTAGGTTACTAACGAGGACAGCTGACTTAATAAACTTAAAACATCAAAATATATTAAAAGTGTTGTAAATATATTTTGAACATACTTTGATATATATGTATATATTGTTATAG
This sequence comes from Rutidosis leptorrhynchoides, assembly GCF_046630445.1. Classification (NCBI taxonomy): domain Eukaryota; kingdom Viridiplantae; phylum Streptophyta; class Magnoliopsida; order Asterales; family Asteraceae; genus Rutidosis; species Rutidosis leptorrhynchoides. The sequence goes on from NC_092339.1 coordinate 314,069,518, forward strand.
GTTCGTGAATCAACCAGTGGCCAAGTCTTACTTCCCGACGAAGTAAAAATCTGTGAAAGTGAGTTATAGTCCCACTTTTAAAATCTAATATTTTTGGGATGAGAATACATGCAGGTTTTATAAATGATTTACAAAATAGACACAAGTACGTGAAACTACATTCTATGGTTGAATTATCGAAATCGAATATGCCCCTTTTTATTAAGTCTGGTAATCTAAGAATTAGGGAACAGACACCCTAATTGACGCGAATCCTAAAGATAGATCTATTGGGCCTAACAAACCCCATCCAAAGTACCGGATGCTTTAGTACTTCGAAATTTATATCATATCCGAAGGGTGTCCCGGAATGATGGGGATATTCTTATATATGCATCTTGTTATTGTCGGTTACCAGGTGTTCACCATATGAATGATTTTTATCTCTATGTATGGGATGTGTATTGAAATATGAAATCTTGTGGTCTATTGTTACGATTTGATATATATAGGTTAAACCTATAACTCACCAACATTTTTGTTGACGTTTTAAGCATGTTTATTCTCAGGTGATTATTAAGAGCTTCCGCTGTCGCATACTTAAATAAGGACAAGATTTGGAGTCCATGCTTGTATGATATTGTGTAAAAACTGCATTCAAGAAACTTATTTTGTTGTAACATATTTGTATTGTAAACCATTATGTAATGGTCGTGTGTAAACATGATATTTTAGATTATCATTATTTGATAATCTACGTAAAGCTTTTTAAACCTTTATTGATGAAATAAAGGTTATGGTTTGTTTAAAAATGAATGCAGTCTTTGAAAAACGTCTCATATAGAGGTCAAAACCTCGCAACGAAATCAATTAATATGGAACGTTTTTAATCAATAAGAACGGGACATTTCAGTTGGTATCCGAGCGTTGGTCTTAGAGAACCAGAAAATTTGCATTAGTGTGTCTTATCGAGTTTGTTAGGATGCATTAGTGAGTCTGGACTTCGACCGTGTTTTCTTTAAAAATGATTGCTTAACATTTTTGTTGGAAACTATATATTTTTAACATATGAATATTATGTGATATATTAATCTCTTAACGTGTTTGATATTATGTGATAGATGTCTACCTCTAGAACAAGTCCCATTGACTCACCTAATAATAATGAAGAGTCAAATGTAAATTGGAATGATTTGTGGACTGATTCACAAGTTCCCGAAGAGGAACCGGAAGAAGAGTCGGAACCGGAAGAAGAATCGGAACCGGAAGAAGAATCGGAACCGGATGAAGAAATAGAACCGGTGGGGGAAATAATAAAACGGTTAAGTAAAAGAAAATCCTCAACCAACCGACCAAAGTTAATTATGGTCAATGGTGTTTCCGCCAAGGAAGCAAAATATTGGGAGGATTACCAATTCTCCGATGAATCGGATTCCGACGAGAATTCCGATGATGTTATAGAAATTACCCCAACTGAATTTAAAAAGGCAAAAGAAAATAATAAGGGAAAGGGCATAAAAATAGAGAAATCTAATTCCAACCCCGATGAACTTTATATGTATCGTCAACCCCCGAAGTCCTTAAGTTGTAACAATGACCCGGGAACCTCTAAACCACCAGGTTTTTCTAAACCAATGTGGACAACGACGGCTCGTATTATGGGAACATCATATATCCCTAGAAACTTGGCAAAACGAACCAAAACCGAAGAAGAAGAAACGAGCGAGTCGGAATAAGATAGTTGTATTCGTGTGGTGTAATATATGGAATATAGTGTTCTTATGCTTTATGATATATGTAAAAATTGCTTGTATTAATAAGTATTTTTTTTATGAATCTAACTCTTGTCTATTTTACAGTTTAAAAACACAAAATGGATAGACAACCCAATATTTTAAGAGACCTACCCGGAGACATGATTGATGAAATCTTGTCTAGAGTCGGCCAGAATTCTTCGGCACAACTATTTAAGGCGAGATCAGTTTGTAAGACATTCGAAGAACGTTCCAAGAATGTCTTGGTTTATAAGAGACTTTCGTTTGAAAGATGGGGGATATCACATTGGGAAACCCATAAGTTACGATGTGTTTACTTTGACGCATATATTGCGGGGAACCCAAATGCTATTTTTCGCAACGGGTTAAGAAATTATTTTGACTCAATATATCCGAATATTGGACTTCGTGATTTAGAAAAAGCGGCTAACATGCAACATAAAGAAGCATGTTATGCTTACGGATTAGTAATGTTCGCTTCTCACCAAAATGAGAACAAGAACATCGGGCTACAACTATTAAACAAAACGTTTCCACAAGTGACGGAGTCGGTAATTGGGGTAAGAAATGAGGTTTTTAGATTATTACGGGACTGTTGGACATTACGTAACCCTCGTCCCTTTGATGACGTTACAACACGCTGTCTTATCAACGGCCATAACGGTTATGTTGCACAAGACCAAGGATGGGAAGTAGTCCTAGTAAAACCAGAATGCATGACTTGTTTCTGGACGTATGAATTACGTGTCTTTATTGCCTTTGCTGAACGACTTGTGTACTAGCTAGAATTGTCTTCACAACTATCTTGTATCAAAGTTATTGTGTGCTATATTTCATGCTTTATGTAAAATAAGCGGTATTGTAAGTTTGTAAAATATTGTATAAAAGTTTGAACGCGAAATATTATTACAATCAGTTTTTCATATAGAATTGTAGTAGTTGAATTGTATATTAGCTACTAAGTATGAACTTAACGGGTAGGTACTACCCGAATTTAAACTTATAAAACGCTAATATGAAGAAAAAGCTTTTATAAATGAGTTCATATTATGCTACGAAATACTATTAACTACTCTTAATATTCTGTATGATTAACTTGTTCCATTTAACTATTTTGAAGGAAATGGCACCGACTACTCGACACACCGTGAATATGAATGAAGAGGAATTCCGTACTTTTCTAGCTTCAAACATAGCCGCAGTACAGGCTGCGCTACATACCAACAATAACCTTGGATCTAGCAGTACAGGAAATCGTGTAGGATGCACCTACAAAGAATTCACTGCCTGCAAACCTTTGGAATTTGATGGAACCGAAGGACCGATCGGATTGAAACGGTGGACCGAGAAGGTTGAATCGGTGTTTGCCATAAGTAAGTGTACTGAAGAGGACAAAGTGAAGTACGCTACGCATACCTTCACAGGTTCTGCGTTAACATGGTGGAATACCTATCTAGAGCAAGTGGGACAAGATGATGCGTACGCACTACCGTGGTCAGCATTCAAGCACTTGATGAACGAGAAGTACCGTCCCAGAACCGAGGTCAATAAGCTCAAGACAGAACTTAGAGGGTTACGAACCCAAGGATTTGATATTACCACGTATGAAAGACGATTCACAGAATTGTGCCTATTGTGTCCGGGAGCATTCGAAGATGAGGAAGAGAAGATCGACGCGTTTGTGAAAGGATTACCGGAAAGAATCCAAGAAGATATAAGTTCACACGAGCCCGCCTCCATACAACAGGCATGTAGAATGGCTCACAAACTAGTGAACCAGATTGAAGAAAGAATTAAAGAACAGACTGCTGAAGAGGCCAATGTGAAGCAAGTCAAAAGAAAGTGGGAGGAAAACAGTGATAAGAATCACCAATACAACAACAACAGCAATTACAACAATAATCGCAACAATTATCCCAACAATCGCAACATCAATCGCAACTACAACAAACGGCCCAACAACAACAGCAACAACAGCAACTACAACAATCATCCCAACAACAATAATAACCGCAACAACAACAACAATCAGAAGCAGCTATGCCAAAGGTGTGAAAAGAATCACTCGAGGTTCTGCACCAAATTTTGCAACAAGTGTAAAAGAAATGGTCATAGTGCGGCGAAGTGTGAGGTCTACGGACCAGGGGTTAATAGAACGAAAGGAACAAATGGTGTCGGAACGAGTAATGGCGGAGCAAGTAGTGTCGGAGCAAGTTATGCCAATGTAGTTTGTTATAAATGTGGAAAACCAGGCCACATTATTAGAAATTGCCCGAACCAGGAGAACACGAATGGACAAGGCCGTGGAAGAGTTTTCAATATTAATGCGGTAGAGGCACAGGAAGACCCGGAGCTTGTTACGGGTACGTTTCTTATTGACAATAAATCTGCTTACGTTTTATTTGATTCGGGTGCGGATAGAAGCTATATGAGTAGAGATTTTTGTGCTAAATTAAGTTGTCCATTGACGCCTTTGGATAGTAAATTTTTACTCGAATTAGCAAATGGTAAATTAATTTCAGCAGATAATATATGTCGGAATCGAGAAATTAAACTGGTTAGCGAAACATTTAAGATTGATTTGATACCGGTAGAGTTAGGGAGTTTTGATGTGATAATCGGTATGGACTGGTTGAAAGAAGTGAAAGCGGAGATCGTTTGTTACAAAAATGCAATTCGCATTATACGAGAAAAAGGAAAACCCTTAATGGTGTACGGAGAAAAGGGCAACACGAAGCTACATCTTATTAGTAATTTGAAGGCACAAAAACTAATAAGAAAAGGTTGCTATGCTGTTCTAGCACACGTCGAGAAAGTACAAACTGAAGAAAAGAGCATCAATGATGTTCCCGTCGCAAAAGAATTTCCTGATGTATTTCCGAAAGAATTACCGGGATTACCCCCACATCGATCCGTTGAATTTCAAATAGATCTTGTACCAGGAGCTGCACCAATAGCTCGTGCTCCTTACAGACTCGCACCCAGCGAGATGAAAGAACTACAAAGCCAATTACAAGAACTTTTAGAGCGTGGTTTCATTCGACCAAGCACATCACCGTGGGGAGCTCCTGTTTTGTTTGTCAAGAAGAAAGATGGTACATTCAGGTTGTGTATCGACTACCGAGAGTTGAACAAACTTACCATCAAGAACCGCTACCCACTACCGAGAATCGATGACTTATTTGATCAACTACAAGGCTCGTCTGTTTATTCAAAGATTGACTTACGTTCCGGGTATCATCAAATGCGGGTGAAAGAAGATGATATTCCAAAGACTGCTTTCAGAACACGTTACGGTCATTACGAGTTTATGGTCATGCCGTTTGGTTTAACTAATGCACCAGCTGTGTTCATGGACCTTATGAACCGAGTGTGTGGACCATACCTTGACAAGTTTGTCATTGTTTTCATTGATGACATACTTATTTACTCAAAGAATGACCAAGAACACGGTGAACATTTGAGAAAGGTGTTAGAAGTATTGAGGAAGGAAGAATTGTACGCTAAGTTTTCAAAGTGTGCATTTTGGTTGGAAGAAGTTCAATTCCTCGGTCACATAGTGAACAAAGAAGGTATTAAGGTGGATCCGGCAAAGATAGAAACTGTTGAAAAGTGGGAAACCCCGAAAACTCCGAAACACATACGCCAGTTTTTAGGACTAGCTGGTTACTACAGAAGGTTCATCCAAGACTTTTCCAGAATAGCAAAACCCTTGACTGCATTAACGCATAAAGGGAAGAAATTTGAATGGAATGATGAACAAGAGAAAGCGTTTCAGTTATTGAAGAAAAAGCTAACTACGGCACCTATATTGTCATTGCCTGAAGGGAATGATGATTTTGTGATTTATTGTGACGCATCAAAGCAAGGTCTCGGTTGTGTATTAATGCAACGAACGAAGGTGATTGCTTATGCGTCTAGACAATTGAAGATTCACGAACAAAATTATACGACGCATGATTTGGAATTAGGCGCGGTTGTTTTTGCATTAAAGACTTGGAGGCACTACTTATATGGGGTCAAAAGTATTATATATACCGACCACAAAAGTCTTCAACACATATTTAATCAGAAACAACTGAATATGAGGCAGCGTAGGTGGATTGAATTATTGAATGATTACGATTTTGAGATTCGTTACCACCCGGGGAAGGCAAATGTGGTAGCCGATGCCTTGAGCAGGAAGGATAGAGAACCCATTCGAGTAAAATCTATGAATATAATGATTCATAATAACATTACTACTCAAATAAAGGAGGCGCAACAAGGAGTTTTAAAAGAGGGAAATTTAAAGGATGAAATACCCAAAGGATCGGAGAAGCATCTTAATATTCGGGAAGACGGAACCCGGTATAGGGCTGAAAGGATTTGGGTACCAAAATTTGGAGATATGAGAGAAATGGTACTTAGAGAAGCTCATAAAACCAGATACTCAATACATCCTGGAACGGGGAAGATGTACAAGGATCTCAAGAAACATTTTTGGTGGCCGGGTATGAAAGCCGATGTTGCTAAATACGTAGGAGAATGTTTGACGTGTTCTAAGGTCAAAGCTGAGCATCAGAAACCATCAGGTCTACTTCAACAACCCGAAATCCCGGAATGGAAATGGGAAAACATTACCATGGATTTCATCACTAAATTGCCAAGGACTGCAAGTGGTTTTGATACTATTTGGGTAATAGTTGATCGTCTCACCAAATCAGCACACTTCCTACCAATAAGAGAAGATGACAAGATGGAGAAGTTAGCACGACTGTATTTGAAGGAAGTCGTCTCCAGACATGGAATACCAATCTCTATTATCTCTGATAGGGATGGCAGATTTATTTCAAGATTCTGGCAGACATTACAGCAAGCATTAGGAACTCGTCTAGACATGAGTACTGCCTATCATCCACAAACTGATGGGCAGAGCGAAAGGACGATACAAACGCTTGAAGACATGCTACGGGCATGTGTTATTGATTTCGGAAACAGTTGGGATCGACATCTACCGTTAGCAGAATTTTCCTACAACAACAGCTACCATTCAAGCATTGAGATGGCGCCGTTTGAAGCACTTTATGGTAGAAAGTGCAGGTCTCCGATTTGTTGGAGTGAAGTGGGGGATAGACAGATTACGGGTCCGGAGATTATACAAGAAACTACCGAGAAGATCATCCAAATTCAACAACGGTTGAAAACCGCCCAAAGTCGACAAAAGAGCTACGCTGACATTAAAAGAAAAGATATAGAATTTGAAATTGGAGAGATGGTCATGCTTAAAGTTGCACCTTGGAAAGGCGTTGTTCGATTTGGTAAACGAGGGAAATTAAATCCAAGGTATATTGGACCATTCAAGATTATTGATCGTGTCGGACCAGTAGCTTACCGACTTGAGTTACCTCAACAACTCGCGGCTGTACATAACACTTTCCACGTCTCGAATTTGAAGAAATGTTTTGCTAAAGGAGATCTCACTATTCCGTTAGATGAAATCCAAATCAACGAAAAACTTCAATTCATCGAAGAACCCGTCGAAATAATGGATCGTGAGGTTAAAAGACTTAAGCAAAACAAGATACCAATTGTTAAGGTTCGATGGAATGCTTGTAGAGGACCCGAGTTCACCTGGGAGCGTGAAGATCAGATGAAGAAGAAATACCCGCATCTATTTCCAGAAGATTCGTCAACACCTTCAACAGCTTAAAATTTCGGGACGAAATTTATTTAACGGATAGGTACTGTAGTGACCCGAACTTTTCCATGTTTATATATATTAATTGAGATTGATATTTACATGATTAAATGTTTCCAACATGTTAAGCAATCAAACTTGTTAAGACTTGATTAATTGAAATATGTTTCATATAGACAATTGACCACCCAAGTTGACCGGTGATTCACGAACGTTAAAACTTGTAAAAACTATACGATGACATATATATGGTTATATATATAGTTAACATGTTTTTATTATAAGTATGTATCTCATTAGGTATTTTAACAATGAGTTATATACATAAAAATGAGACTATTAATTTAAGAAACTCGAAAACGATATATATAACGATTATCGTTATAACAACGTCTTACTAGGTACATATGAATCATATTAAGATATTGATACACTTGGTTAATTATGTTAAATGATAAGTAAATATATTATTAAGTGTATTAACAATGAAATACATATGTAAAAATAAGACTACTAACTTAATGATTTCGAAACGAGACATATATGTAACGATTATCGTTGTAACGACATTTAACTGTATATACATCATACTGAGATATATTATATATCATAATATCATGATAATATAACAATTTAACATCTCATTTGTTATAATAAACAATGGGTTAACAACATTCAACAAGATCATTAACCTAAAGGTTTCAAAACAACATTTACATGTAACGACTAACGATGACTTAACGACTCAGTTAAAATGTATATACATGTAGTGTTTTAATATGTATTCATACACTTTTGAAAGACTTCAAGACACTTATCAAAATACTTCTACTTAACAAAAATGCTTACAATTACATCCTCGTTCAGTTTCATCAACAATTCTACTCGTATGCACCCGTATTCGTACTCGTACAATACACAGCTTTTAGATGTATGTACTATTGGTATATACACTCCAATGATCAGCTCTTAGCAGCCCATGTGAGTCACCTAACACATGTGGGAACCATCATTTGGCAACTAGCATGAAATATCTCATAAAATTACAAAAATATGAGTAATCATTCATGACTTATTTACATGAAAACAAAATTACATATCCTTTATATCTAATCCATACACCAACGACCAAAAACACCTACAAACACTTTCATTCTTCAATTTTCTTCATCTAATTGATCTCTCTCAAGTTCTATCTTCAAGTTCTAAGTGTTCTTCATAAATTCCAAAAGTTCTAGTTTCATAAAATCAAGAATACTTTCAAGTTTGCTAGCTCACTTCCAATCTTGTAAGGTGATCATCCAACCTCAAGAAATCTTTGTTTCTTACAGTAGGTTATCATTCTAATACAAGGTAATAATCATATTCAAACTTTGGTTCAATTTCTATAACTATAACAATCTTATTTCAAGTGATGATCTTACTTGAACTTGTTTTCGTGTCATGATTCTGCTTCAAGAACTTCGAGCCATCCAAGGATCCATTGAAGCTAGATCCATTTTTCTCTTTTCCAGTAGGTTTATCCAAGGAACTTAAGGTAGTAATGATGTTCATAACATCATTCGATTCATACATATAAAGCTATCTTATTCGAAGGTTTAAACTTGTAATCACTAGAACATAGTTTAGTTAATTCTAAACTTGTTCGCAAACAAAAGTTAATCCTTCTAACTTGACTTTTAAAATCAACTAAACACATGTTCTATATCTATATGATATGCTAACTTAATGATTTAAAACCTGGAAACACGAAAAACACCGTAAAACCGGATTTACGCCGTCGTAGTAACACCGTGGGCTGTTTTGGGTTAGTTAATTAAAAACTATGATAAACTTTGATTTAAAAGTTGTTATTCTGAGAAAATGATTTTTATTATGAACATGAAACTATATCCAAAAATTATGGTTAAACTCAAAGTGGAAGTATGTTTTCTAAAATGGTCATCTAGACGTCGTTCTTTCGACTGAAATGACTACCTTTACAAAAACGACTTGTAACTTATTTTTCCGACTATAAACCTATACTTTTTCTGTTTAGATTCATAAAATAGAGTTCAATATGAAACCATAGCAATTTGATTCACTCAAAACGGATTTAAAATGAAGAAGTTATGGGTAAAACAAGATTGGATAATTTTTCTCATTTTAGCTACGTGAAAATTGGTAACAAATCTATTCCATCCATAACTTAATCAACTTGTATTATATATTATGTAATCTTGAGATACCATAGACACGTATACAATGTTTCGACCTATCATGTCGACACATCTATATATATTTCGGAACAACCATAGACACTCTATATGTGAATGTTGGAGTTAGCTATACAGGGTTGAGGTTGATTCCAAAATATATATAGTTTGAGTTGTGATCAATACTGAGATACGTATACACTGGGTCGTGGATTGATTCAAGATAATATTTATCGATTTATTTCTGTACATCTAACTGTGGACAACTAGTTGTAGGTTACTAACGAGGACAGCTGACTTAATAAACTTAAAACATCAAAATATATTAAAAGTGTTGTAAATATATTTTGAACATACTTTGATATATATGTATATATTGTTATAGGTTCGTGAATCAACCAGTGGCCAAGTCTTACTTCCCGACGAAGTAAAAATCTGTGAAAGTGAGTTATAGTCCCACTTTTAAAATCTAATATTTTTGGGATGAGAATACATGCAGGTTTTATAAATGATTTACAAAATAGACACAAGTACGTGAAACTACATTCTATGGTTGAATTATCGAAATCGAATATGCCCCTTTTTATTAAGTCTGGTAATCTAAGAATTAGGGAACAGACACCCTAATTGACGCGAATCCTAAAGATAGATCTATTGGGCCTAACAAACCCCATCCAAAGTACCGGATGCTTTAGTACTTCGAAATTTATATCATATCCGAAGGGTGTCCCGGAATGATGGGGATATTCTTATATATGCATCTTGTTATTGTCGGTTACCAGGTGTTCACCATATGAATGATTTTTATCTCTATGTATGGGATGTGTATTGAAATATGAAATCTTGTGGTCTATTGTTACGATTTGATATATATAGGTTAAACCTATAACTCACCAACATTTTTGTTGACGTTTTAAGCATGTTTATTCTCAGGTGATTATTAAGAGCTTCCGCTGTCGCATACTTAAATAAGGACAAGATTTGGAGTCCATGCTTGTATGATATTGTGTAAAAACTGCATTCAAGAAACTTATTTTGTTGTAACATATTTGTATTGTAAACCATTATGTAATGGTCGTGTGTAAACATGATATTTTAGATTATCATTATTTGATAATCTACGTAAAGCTTTTTAAACCTTTATTGATGAAATAAAGGTTATGGTTTGTTTAAAAATGAATGCAGTCTTTGAAAAACGTCTCATATAGAGGTCAAAACCTCGCAACGAAATCAATTAATATGGAACGTTTTTAATCAATAAGAACGGGACATTTCAATTTGGTGGATGGAATGGATCACCTTCTTCTTGTCTCCAGTGATTTAGTATATTACGAACCCATCCCCAATTCATCCAGAATAGATGATGGGAAATTGGTTGATCCATTCCGGTGACGCTGCTTTCGGAGCCAGAATGGAAATCTATATCGGCATAACTGTCGGAATCTGAAGAATTCGAACTAGATGCGGAATCCATCTTGTATAATGGGGAAAATGAATTTTTGGTATGGAATAGATTATAGGAGTTAGATTTGGTACTCTTCAATACATAATTTACATATGTATATATAATACCAAAATCCCGTAAATTACGGAGAATCTTTGAAAAGATATCAGTCAAAGTTCGCAATAACAGATATGCTAAGATAAGAATTCGTCTATACACTATCAATGCAGTAAAGGCAGTAAAACGTGTCTAGACTTATGAATGATAATCAGGTAATTTCCTAAGGATGATAAGCAGATGATTTCCGACTAGAAATGATAAGCAAAACTTTTGACATGTAGACACGGTCGAAGTCCAGACTCATTAATGCATCCTAACAACTACTAGTTAGACACACTAATGCAAGACCTGGTTCGCTACGACCACCGCTCTGATACCAACTGAAAGGACCCGTTCATATACATTATAAACGATTCACAATAGTTGATTACATCGCGAGGTATTTGACCTCTATATGATACATTTTACAAACATTGCATTCGTTTTTAAAAGACAAACTTTCTTTACAACGAAAATTGACAGTATGCACACCATTTCATAATATATCCAACTATAATTGACTTAATAATAATCTTGATGAACTCAATGACTCGAATGCAACGTCTTTCAAAATATGCCATGAATGACTCCAAGTAATATCCTTAAAATGAGCTAATGCACAGCGGAAGATTTCTTTAATACCTGAGAATAAACATGCTTTAAAGTGTCAACCAAAAGGTTGGTGAGTTCATAGGTTTATCATAACAATCATTTCAATATATTAATAGACCACAAGATTTCCGTTTATAAATATATGTACACTCGCAAGTGTATAAAAGTATTCTATAAGTTGTAGGCACCCGGTAACAAGCCTTAACGTTCATGTTTTACCCTCTGAAGTACACCAGATCAGGTGTGTTTAAAATAACCTCGAAGTAATAAAGCATCCCATAGTCAGGATGGGGTTTGTCAGGCCCAATAGATCTATCTTTAGGATTCGCGCCTACCGTACATAGACAAGTAGTTTAATGTTACCAAGCTAAGGGTATATTTCTGGTTTAAACCCACGTAGAATTAGTTTTAGTACTTGTGCCTATTTCGTAAAGCATTTATAAAAACAGCGCATGTATTCTCAGTCCCAAAAATATATATAAAATGGAGCAAATGAAACTCACTTTTGCCTTGAAGGTATTTAATTCGACTTGGTCTCCGATAGATATCACGAACCTAACCATATATATAATATATCAACATATTTTCTTTTTTAAGTAATCGTTACATATATATATACTTTTAATACTTTTAATATTTTCTTAGTCCGTAGTTAGCAGTCCGATGTTAGTGGTCCACAATTAGTTGCTTAAATAAAATAAATAAAGACCCCATTGTATTCGTATTGATCAGAATTAATCTCGACCCATGGTACCATGTTGTCAAATGACGTGTTGCATACATAAAGTACCGTGTTGTCAAATGACGTGTTGCGTACAATCATGAGGTCTTATGATTAATCTTCTCGTGTTGTTTAAGGGTAGTCCTGAAATATATAAAATCAAATCAAAAGTAATTATATATAAAATATCATATTAATTAGAAAAGATATGATTAATTTACTTTTTCTCCAAATATTTTCGTAGCTAAACTAGCTTCGGATACCCAATCTTGTTTTAGTCGTAGTTTCTTCATTACAACTCCGTTTTTGTTGGTTCAACTTGCCATTTCCTTGGATCGAGTCAAATTTTAAGAATATGAACTGAAAATACCTTAGTTTGTATTCAATCATAGGTTATAGGTCAAACTTTGGTGAAACTTATGAAAGTGATCATTTTCCATCATAAAAACAACATTTAATGATCATTTTTCTAAAAATACTTACACTTTGAGTTAAACCATGAAATTTTTTTGTGTTAACATATTCCTAAGAAATATCATTTTTCCAGAACATGAACTTCCAATTCAAAGTTCAAGATGGTTTTTAATTATCCAACCCAAAACAGCCCCCGGTTGCACTCCGACGATGTAGATTCAGTTTTTAAGATGTTCTTTGTAAAACCAAGTTATATCTTGTTAGGTTAGCCTATCATTATGATATATTATAGGTCTTGAAGTGTTTTAAAAGTCAAGTTAGAAGGATCTATTTAGTTTGTGAACAAGTTTGAAATCATTCAAACTATGTTCTTGTTGTTAAAATTTTATACCATAAAATAAGATAGCTATATGAATATGAATTGAATAAGATTATGAACAAGGTTACTACCTCAAGTTACTTGGACAAAGTTACTGCAAAAGATAAGAAATAATCTTGGAATCAAAGAGTGGTGGAGTTAGATCAAAAGGTTGGAAGTAAACTTCTTCAAATGGGTGGTTATTTTGATATGTTCTTGAAAGAGTTTTCTTATGGTGTTTAAGGCTTGTAATTGAAGCTAAATGATGGGGAAAATGCTTAGAGATGATCAAGTATGAAGTTAGGAGTATTTTGAGAGAGAAATGAGGGTGTAGGTATGAGAAAATGGAGTGAAGAAATGGTGTTCATTTATAAAAACGTTTTTAGTTTATAAAGAAAGAAAAGGATACCTAATTTTGTTTTCTTACTAATAATTCATACTACTTGACAAATCCTAGTTACCTCATATCTAGGGCAGTAATAATTTTGATTAGGATGTTGATTTGATGTGTATATACCAATAGTAAATACGTATAGAAGCTGGGTATGATATGGGTACATATACCCTAGATATACGTATAGAAATCTTGAGGAAACGGAACGAGAATTCAAATATAGCTATCTTTTGTGAATATACTTATATTTTTTTTATGTATTTAAGTCCTTAAAAGTGATTAAATACTTTATATATACGATACGTGTATAAGCATTATATATTATAAGTATATATATCAAAGAATGTTACGTATAGTTATCGTTTTGAAAACTTAATTAGTAGTTTCAAAATATACTTATAACTCATTGTCATTAGTACACAATGAGATGTTAAACCATCCTTAGATCATGTTAAATATATATAAATACATATATATACACAAACGTATAATTATCGTATGTTATATAGTTCGTGATATCATCGGTCATATTGGACGGTCAAACGTTGTGTAAAGCTCTTTTCAAAAACACAAGTCTCAACAATTTGGATTGCTTATCATGTTGGTATGGTTTAATTTATGTAAATATTAATCTCATAAGTATAATTTGGTCGGAAAATTCCGGGTCATTACAGTACCTACCCGTTAAAGAAATTTCGTCCCCGAAATTTGATAGAGGTTGTTATGGATAACAATAAGAAGGTTTTCATGACAAATATAAGGTGATAATGGAGTTTTATCATCATTGAGTAATGTAGATAAAACGATTCGATTATGCGAAGAATATAAATGAGACTATCATAAAAGAGTGAGATGAGTAAAATATATTCGTCTTAACCGATGACGTAGTTATGATTGATTTCCGGGATTTAAGGGATTTAAAGAGAATCTTACGTAACAAGATTTGGTTCTTTGGTGATTAAGGAAATCAGGATCTTCTTTGATTATATGCAATAATCTGTTTCGATTGCTCTGTTGGATATTTCACTATAAATTTACCCCTTCGTTTCCTTATTTTCCACGACTCACACCTTCTATTCTTTCTCCCTTGATTCTTACTTTAAAGCATTCATCAATATGCTCCATCCAGTCCTGATTTTTGATATACTCCTAACTTTTATATCTGTCATTCTTCTTTTTCATCTACCACCAGAAGAATCTATTTACTTCTACTATACTATTGTGTTTATAGTGTTTCTAATTCTCCCGTGTCTCTATATTTCTATCTGCATCGATATACAAGGTTTGTAATTTCGCGGTTATTATCGGAGTTTATATTCTTCATTATTTTTCGGAGCTTAATGCTTTCGTTTTCTCTTCCCGACTTCGAGTCAAGCGAGTAATGGTCCGGAATTCGTAGATATGAAATTCAGAATGAACATAGCTAATGCTCTAAGAATAAAATGGTAATAGAACGATTTTGATTTTTTAAATTACCAGAATACCCTGGAGAAGACCGAGTCATCCAGAAAAATATTCTCTTGATATGTTTAAAGATTAGATAGAATGTAAGAGTCGTGTAAATGGCACATGATGACGGTACTGTGAATCATCATGCTTCATTAGAAACTCAGCATGACTTACTGTAATATAATGACGTTGATCAAGTGTCATTATATTATACTAATCCATGCTTCAGTTCCCAACACTACTTCAAAACATTCATATTTTAAACTCGAAGGTTTCAGAATTTAGAAACTAACACAGTTTCTTTTATGTTGCAGATATTACGGAGAGATAAATGATCTCAGATAAGAATAGTTGTGAAAATATCGCCAGAAATATGGAGGATATTTATAATAGAACATACTAGAATATCTTAGAATTTCTAATATCAATGGATGATGAAGAAGATTTGTCTGTGAAGGTTTAGAATGAGAAATAAGATGTTTGCTAACGATTTCAGCAGGCACAGAATCATTCGTGAATCGTCGGTCAATAGTCAAAGGTTAACTGAATATATAACATTAGTTCAAAAAGTTTGAGAATCAATATTACAGACTTTGCTTATCGTGTCGGAAACATATAAAGATTAAGTTTAAATTTGGTCGGAAATTTCTAGGTTGTCACACTGTCACTTCTATACACGGACGGTACTGACCCTTCTATATACGGCCAGTTCCCTAATGTGCACATAACCCACCTACAATCTCACTGTAGGTAACATCACTAATAACCTAATCAGGCATTCTACTATTTCAATCTAAGCGGAAACCTGATAACAGTAGTATAACCTACTACTTATCATTACAATAATAATTAACAAGCATACATAGATTTTCATAATCTATATTAACCAAACAGTGGGTAGTAACTACACTTGTTACTGAATACCAATATCCATAAGGATAGTCCCACTCACCAATTACCAGCAAGAACTCAGTGGTCTAATGTTACTGAGTCTTCTCCGTTCCTTTATCACCTGAGAATGATACAATCCGAGTCAGTAATCATACCTTGGTAATAACCCGAGAATGAGAAAAAAAACACCAAAACCAACACTTATTCATTTTACAAGTGGTCTGTCAACCGTACGAGTAACACCATCACACGCACGTTTGAGAACACTCAACCGTGTGGTTGACAATGTGATGACCCGGGAATTTCGATCAAATTTAAACTTAATCCTTATATGTTTCCGACACGATAAGCAAAGTCTGTAATGTGGAGTCACAAAACTCTTGAACTGTTTTCTTGCATTCATTTAACTTCGACTATTTTTGACGATTCACGAACAATTTGTTTGTAAATAAATATGTATATATATATATATATATATATATATATATATATATACATACATATATAGATAAAAAAATTAATAAGTGTAAATATATATTATAATGAGAAATAATAAAATTTAATTGAAACATTAGAATTAAATAAAATAATATATTAGTTAATAAAAATATATATATATATATATATATATATATATATATATATATATATATATATATATATGACTTCTAAACATAATTAAATTTATATGTAATTATATATATTAGGTAATATTTAAATATCACATAATTAATAATATGTAATATATATTAAATTATAAGTTGTTATAGTAACATTATATATATTGTAAATTATAAATATTAAATATTAAATACAAGTTATTACATAAAATATATATTATATAATTAGTAAATATGATAAAATTTATAAATGGTAATATATTAAATTTAATTACAAGTTTGAATATAACTGTTATATTAATGTTAATATCTTTACTTTCATTATTGTTATTAATGTTAATAATAAAATTGACATTTATATTACTAATATTATTATTCTAATATTTATACATATAAATATATATATATATATATATATATATATATATATATATATATACATATATATATACATATACATACATATATATATATATATATATATATATATATATATATATGAAATTGAATAAATATAACCTGTTATATATTTTATATTACTTGTATTATTATTAGATATTATTATTACCTTGAATATTGAAAATCATTATTATTATCATTAATAACATAACTAATATCATTGTTATAATAATTATTATAATTTTTAGTATATATCATTAACGTTATTATTATTAATTATTATTATTATTATCAATATAATTATTATTATTATTATTATATTAGTAGTATTTTATCATAAATAATATTAATAGTGTAATTATTATTAATATGTTATTAATTATAATATATAGTACTCCGTATAAATATATAGAGATAGAAGGTAAAAACGCGTGCTTCTCTTTCCACCTTTATTTTTTTTTCTTCTTCTTTTTCCCTTATTCTTTTTCTGTCCGTGACCCATTGTCGACTTCCTTATCCCCACAAACAATTTTTTTTTAAATCAGTTGATGTTGTGATATAAATCAATCACTTGTACGATATTATACAACATCTGCTATTCTTGAAATTCAAAGAAAAACCACATTCAAATAACTCTGTTATATTTTTTTTTCTTCTTCGTAAACCCATTTTATCTATAATCGACTTTCGGATCAAACTACAAAATCTAATAACGCAGTTGTGTTAGGAATCACATAGGTAAACTTCCTGTAAAACCTCAAATTCCAATTTTGTATATCGAGTTTGAATTTCGAAGTCAAAGGTTTTTGAAATAAAAGTCAAACAAATTGTTCTTGAGGAAATTCGAACTCGTTTTGATGATTCAAGTCCAATTGAAGATTCCATTAGTTTCTATAAGCAATTTACAAACAAATTCGTGTTATAACAATTTCCTAAAACTCAATAAAAATTGAAGAACATTTTTTTTTTATCCAAAAGATGCGACAGCAGTATTTTTTATTTACTTATATTTTTTTTTTTTTTTTGTGTCGATTACTAATCCAATTAAGTTCAGTTGAGTGTTTCTGTGTTGGATACTAATTGATAAATATAGCTGGTAAACCAATTGATTGGTTATAGATTGAATTTGGTCTTGGGATTTAGGGAAGAAGGAGATGAGTAAATTAGAAAACAGAAATAAAGGTTATATATAATTGTTATGGGTATAAATCAGAAAAAGAGAAATAGATGGATGGTTGGGAGTATGTCATGGGAACGAGGGGTCTCGGGTTCAATTCCGGGCTGGGACATTCTTTTTGTTGAAAGCTTATCAAGGTAATTCTTTTATTTCTCTTATGATTATTATTATTATTATAAATATGATTATTATAGTTATTGTTATTAATATTAGTATTGTAATTATTATTGTTAAGAATACTACTAATATATGTAATAAATATCAATTATCAATTATTATTATTATTATTAGGTATTAGTAATATTATGAATATCATTAATATAGTTATTACTATCATTAGCGTTATTACTAGTATTATATTTTTAGTATTATTATTAATAATCTTATAAATATTATCATCATTGATAATATTATTACTTTGTAATGTCCTTATGTATTTTTTGTTATTATCGTTACTAATATTGTTATTAACTTTATCATATTAATATTGTATGTATTATTAATAACATTACCAAAAATTATCAATTTAAGTAATATTATCACTAGTATGATTATGATTATTATTATTATCATTTTATAAATATTAGAACTATTATTATTAATATAAATATGTTATTAGTATTAGTATCATTTTCTATAATTATTAGAATTATTAATATTGGTATAAATATTATTATTAATAGTATCACCTTTATTAAAATGATTATCATTAACGAGTATTGTTATTATTAAAAATTAATATAATCATTACTAAAAAGTATCATCGCTTTGAATATGTATTTTTTTATATATAAAAACTATTACAAATATTATTAACATTATTATTAAGAAAATTATTATTTTATCAGTATATTTATTCTAATATTATTATAACTATATTATGTAGACAAAAGATTTCTTGAATAAAAAGATATATAATATAAAACTTAACTATATTAAAAATTGTTGTTTATTTAATTATATATAAAATAACATATAATTTATCAATATAAAAATTAATTCACTAATAATAATATATATATTCGATTATGATTATATATGTATTAATGAATAATCAAATGATATAGGTTCGTGAATCCGAGGCCAACCTTGCTTTGTTCAATTGTTCAATATAGTCATATGTATTTTTACTACAAAATACATTAGGTGAGTTTCATTTACCTTTTTACCCTTTATATTTTTGGGCTGAGAATACATGCCCAACTTTTATAACTGTTTTACGAAATAGACACAAGTAATCGAAATTACGTTCTATGGTTGAATGATCGAAACTGAATATGCCCCTTTTTATTAAGTCTGGTAATCTAAGAATTAGGGAACAGACACCCTAATTGACGCGAACTCTAAAGATAGATCTATCGGGCCCAACAAGCCCCATCCAAAGTACCGGATGCTTTAGTACTTCGAAATTTATATCATGTCCGAAGGAGGATCCCGAAATGATGGGGATATTCTTATATGCATATTATGAATGTCGGTTACTAGGTGTTCAGTTCATATGAATGATATTTTTGTCTCTATGCATGGGACGTATGTTTATGAGAAATGGAAATATGAAATCTTGTGGTCTATTAAAATGATGAAATGATTATTTATGATAAACTAATGAACTCACCAACCTTTTGGTTGACACTTTAAAGCATGTTTATTCTCAGGTACGAAATAAATCTTCCACTGTGTAATTGCTCATTTTAAAGATATTATTTGGAATCATTCATGACATATTTCAAAAGACGTTGCATTCGAGTCGTTGAGATCGTCAAGATTATTATTAAATCAGTTATAGTTAGATATATTATAAAATGGTATGCATGCCGTCAACTTTTGTTGTAATGAAAGATTGTCTTTTCAAAAACGAATGCAATATTTGTAAAATGTATCATATAGAGGTCAAATACCTCGCGATGTAATCAACTGTTGTGAATCGTTTATAATCGATATGGACTTCGTCCGGATGGATTAGGACGGGTCCTTTCAGTTGGTATCAGAGCGGTGGTCTTAGCGAACCAGGTCTGCATTAGTGTGTCTAACTGATAAGTCGTTAGGATGCATTAGTGAGTCTGCACTCCGACCGTGTCTGCATGTCAAAAGTTTTTCTTATCATTTCTAGTCGGAAATCATCTGCCTATCATTCTTAGTCTAGACACATCTTACTGCAATGATTGCATGAATAGTGTATAGACAAAATTCATATCTTAGCGTATCTGACAATTCATATCTTAACGTATATGTTATTGTTACGTTTGCCTGACAGCTTCCGTAGATTCCTCTGTAACTTATGAGATTTTAGTAATATATATGCATATGTAAATTATGTATTGCAGGGTACTAATCTACATCCTATAATCTATTTCTTATCGAAAATCCTTCATCTGATCGTACGGGATGAATCCCTAAACCAGTTCGAGTCCCTCAGATTCCGATAGCTATTCCGATAGTTATTCCGACAGCTATTCCGACATAGATGTTCACCTAAGCTCCGAAAACAGCGTCATCGGCATGAATCAACCAATCAGCCATTATCAATTCATCTGATGGGTTCGTAGTCGACTTAATTAATGGAAACGCGCAAAAGGCAATCCCTTTCCCCAACCGAATTCACCTCTTGACAATGAACCTGAAGCGTTTACCCGCGAACCTGTTCGAGACACCATTTTCAGTCTCATTTCCGGGGTAATTTGACAAGATTATATCCTATCCACAATTCTGAACCTTATTCATCCGCTCGTTCCGACCGACAATCATCCTGGAGTAATAAGTCAACAAACTTCGCGCTCGAATAATCAATTCGGAGAATATGGTGCAAAATGTACCAGCTTCAGCAACATCACCGGCACCAATAGTACAATCAATAACAGCACCAGTACCATCAACAATCCATGCTTCAATATCATCATCTGTACTTTGAGTATGATCTTCGTTCGACATGTCGAATATGTAATCTCTAAAGTTTTAAAGATTATTTATTCTAGTTCCAACCGAAAAGCAAATGAGTTTAATATTATATTAACTCATTAAATCCATGAATACATCTGAAGAAAATATATATGTATATATATGTTTTCATAAAGATTGTAATTAAAAATTCTCTTGTACAAACTGTTAATGGTGAAAATATTTTAACGGGTAGGTAATACCCGAGGACTATTTAAATTTCACATTAATAAGTTACATTGCACGTTCTTCGAATCTATTTCAACAAGTCATATACTATCCTACTTACATCCACCGATATACAAATCCGTTCACCACAGAATAACCATATTCATCCAATTACATATTTGGATTTTGATCTATCAGAATCCATCAAGTGGCATAACGAAGAAATAATGGACACAATAAAAATTGTTTAGAAACAGATTAATTAACAATATGAAATTCTATTAAGAATCCACTCTAACAAAATCCTAGCTAACTGTTCCTAGCTAACTGTTAATTCCGTATTACCATTTAATTATCGCAATTTATTTATCGCAGTTTATTTATCGCAATTTACATTCTCGCAATTTTATTTATCGTCATTTAATTTCTATTATTTACTTTACGCACTTTATTTATCGTTATTTAATTTCTGTTATTTATTTTACGCACTTTAAATATCGGGACACGTATACAAGGTTTTGACATATCATATCGACGCATCTATATATATTATTTGGAATCACCATAGACACTCTATATGCAGTAATGATCGAGTTCTCTATACAGGGTTGAGGTTGATTCTCAAATAATATATATACTTTGAGTTGTGATCGAGTCTGAGACATGTACACGGGTCACGATATTTATTAATTAATTCGAATATTATATATTAAACTATATATGAATTACTGGACTATTACTGTGGACTACCAACACTGGACAATTAAAATGAATTAAAATATTGATTATAACATATGAAACTAAACATTTCTTCAAGTTGCCACTTGATCTCATTTTAAACCTCATTTGTATCTTGACGATTTCAATCTGCGTTCAAACCTTTCATGATTCTTGAAAACATTTCAATCGAGAGGATGAACCAATCGCACATCATTTACGAAAGGAAAGAGTGATGCATATAGCTATGCACCTAAAAATACTCGGAACCTGAGTAAACGTTTAACATGTATCTGTGTTAGATCCTTTAGCATTATTATTACCCAAAATAACTTCACAATCCCTTTTCAAGGTAGTAGATTTTGTCACAGCTCCAACAAGCCAACTTCGAATTTTCATTCGGTTTAGCTTATTATAACCCTGATATAAAAATTGCTTTTCGTCATCAATACCGGAAAACCGTTTATATCTCACTACATTAGCAGTAAACGTACTAGCAACCTCGTTGCTTCTTGGCTTAAACCTCTCTGACAAATCATTATATTTATTCATTGAAACCCTATCATATACTCATCCGCATCTTGTAACGAGAACTGCCATAACAATTACCAGGAATCAGCAATCAATACTTTGAAAACTCATAGCATATCTACAGCAATAGTTATATGTATACATATAACAATTATCTCCTAGAATTACAATCTTCAATTCTGAAAATTTGAAAAGGCACCCAGTTTACGAATCGATACTCTGAATGTTGAAAAAGCTGAATGAAGCAGCAGAAACTGTAGGCAACCGTAAACGACCTTAATCATCGGAAGTTTGATGATAAAGAATAGTATGTTGGAAAAGCTCAGAAAAGTTGGAACTGGAAAACGGATTGAGCTAATCACGAAGGAGACCAAGGACATATACAAGGACCATACCATATATTCAAAGAATCCAGGTGATTCTGGATCCGATGAAACCTTCAAAGAATATCTTGCTCCGAAGTCATGTTAAAATCTTGCGGAAAATCTTTCTCCATCAACCATCGAACTTAGAAATTCCAAAATATCATCATCAATATCTTCGATATTTCTGAGGATATTTTCATAAATATTCTCGTCCGAAATTATATACCTCTTCGTGCTTCATGTGTATCATTATATTGGAAACATTCAATAGAAAATTTAGTACCGAAAAGCAGATTATGCGAAACTATGAAGAAATCCGTGGACAAATCACAAAGAATAAGTTTGACTTCAAAGAATCTAAATGATTCTGTTTCAAATGAAATCTTTAACGAATACCTTGCTTCCGAATCTAAACCCTTACGGATAAATCTTTTTCATCATCCTTCGATATTAGAAATTCCAAGATATCATCGTATCTTTCATTATAAATATCCTCCATATTTCTGAAGATATTTTCATAACTATTCGTATCTGAAATCATTAATCTCTTCATGCTATCAGTATTACATCATATAGAAACTGTTAGTTTCTATATTCTGTAAACTTTCGAGCTTAAAATATGAATGTTATTGAAGCAATTTTGGGAACTGACGCATGAGTTAGTATAATATAATGACACTTGATCAACGTGATTATATTACAGTAAGTCATGCTGAGTTTCTAATGGGACGTGATGATTCATAGATCCTAACGTCATCACGTGCCATGTCACATAACTCTTCCATCCTACTTAACTTTTGAACATATCAAGAAAATATATTCTTGATAGTTCTATTCTCAGTGATTCTGGAAATTTGACAAATCAAATCGTGCTATCACGTTCTTTCTTGTTTAGAACATTAAGTTCATTTGAAACTCCATACTTACGAATTCTGGAACGTTACTCGCTTTACTAGAGGTCGAGAAGACAATAAAAAAGGCAAAGAGATCCAAAATATAAGAGAAAATATAAAGCCCAATGACAACACCAAAATTACAAACCGTGGATATTAATACGAATAACAATATAAAGACACGGTATAATTAAGAATAGTAAATAGTATCACCCTAAGATAATAGAAGAAGTAAACAGATTTCTGGTGGAAAAATTGAAAAGAAGGATGATAGAAATGATAGTTAGAAAATTGTCAAGGATTAGAACTGGATTAAGCATTTTCATAATCTTATGGATGTATGAACTAAGAAAGAAAGAACAGGAATAGTGAAAATAATAGAACGAAAGAAGTTAATTTATAACGAAAATATCAGACAGAGTAATCGAGGCAGATCAGCGTAATTAATTATAGAGATCTTAATTTCCATAAATCTCGAAGAATCAAATCTTATAGATTTCGAAGATTTTCTTTTAAATCCCTGGAATTCCGGAATTCCACCAAGACAACGTCAAAAGTAAAGAAACACCTTATTTTCTAAATTCAACCATGACACTCAATGATGATAAAAACTCAATTTATCAACTCATATTTGTTATGAAAACATTTTTATTGTTAGCCATGACCACCTCACTCAAATTTCGGGACGAAATTTCTTTAACGGGTAGGTACTGTGATGACCCGGGAATTTCGATCAAATTTAAACTTAATCCTTATATGTTTTCAACACGATAAGCAAAGTCTGTAATGTGGAGTCACAAAACTCTTGAACTGTTTTCTTGCATTCATTTAACTTCGACTATTTTCGACGATTCACGAACAATTTCTTTGTAAATAAATATGTATATATATATATATATACATATATAGATAAATAAATAAAAAAATAAGTGTAAATATATATTATAATGAGAAATAATAAAATTCAATTGAAACATTAGAATTAAATAAAATAATATATTAGTTAATAAAAATGTATATATATATATATATATATATATATATATATATATATATATATATATATATATGACTTCTAAACATAATTAAATTTATATGTAATTATATATATTAGGTAATATTTAAATATCACATAATTAATAATATGTAATATATATTAAATTATAAGTTGTTATAGTAACATTATATATATTGTAAATTATAAATATTAAATATTAAATACAAGTTATTACATAAAATATATATTATATAATTAGTAAATATGATAAAATTTATAAATGGTAATATATTAAATTTAATTACAAGTTTGAATATAACTGTTATATTAATGTTAATATCTTTACTTTCATTATTGTTATTAATGTTAATAATAAAATTGACATTTATATTACTAATATTATTATTCTAATATTTATACATATAAATATATATATATACATATATATATATATACATATATATATATACATATATATATATATACATATATATATATATATATATATATATATATATATATGAAATTGAATAAATATAACCTGTTATATATTTTATATTACTTGTATTATTATTAGATATTATTATTACCTTGAATATTGAAAATCATTATTATTATCATTAATAACATAACTAATATCATTGTTATAATAATTATTATAATTTTTAGTATATATCATTAACGTTATTATTATTAATTATTATTATTATCAATATAATTATTATTATTATTATTATTATTATTATATTAGTAGTATTTTATCATAAATAATATTAATAGTGTAATTATTATTAATATGTTATTAATTATAATATATAGTACTCCGTATAAATATATAAATATATAGAGATAGAAGGTAAAAACGCGTGCTTCTCTTTCCACCTTTATTTTTTTTGGTTCTTCTTCTTTTTCCCTGATTCTTTTTCTGTCCGTGACCCATTGTCGACTTCCTTATCCCCACAAATAATTTTTTTTAAATCAATTGATGTTGTGATATAAATCAATCACTTGTACGATATTATACAACATCTGTTATTCTTGAAATTCAAAGAAAAACCACATTCAAATAACTCTGTTATATTTTTTTTTCTTCTTCGTAAACCCATTTTATATATAATCGACTTTCGGATCAAACTACAAAATCGAATAACGCAGTTGTGTTAGGAATCACATAGGTAAACTTCCTGTAAAACCTCAAATTCCAATTTTGTATATCGAGTTTGAATTTCGAAGTCAAAGGTTTTTGAAATAAAAGTCAAACAAATTGTTCTTGAGGAAATTCGAACTCGTTTTGATGATTCAAGTCTAATTGAAGATTCCGTTAGTTTCTATAAGCAATTTATAAACAAATTCGTGTTATAACAATTTCCTAAAACTCAATAAAAATCGAAGAACATTTTTTTTTTATCCAAAAGCTGCGACAGCAGTATTTTTTATTTACTTATATTTTTTTTTTGTCGATTGCTAATCCAATTAAGTTCAGTTGAGTGTTTCTGTGTTGGATACTAATTGATAAAAATAGCTGGTAAACCAATTGATTGGTTATAGATTGAATTTAGTCTTGGGATTTAGGGAAGAAGGAGATGAGTAAATTAGAAAACAGAAATAAAGGTTATATATAATTGTTATGGGTATAAATCAGAAAAAGAGAAATAGATGGATGGTTGGGAGTATGTCATGGGAATGAGGGGTCTCGGGTTCAATTCCGGGCTGGGACATTCTTTTTGTTGAAAGCTTATCAAGGTAATTCTTTTATTTCTCTTATGATTATTATTATTATTATAAATATGATTATTATAGTTATTGTTATTAATATTAGTATTGTAATTATTATTGTTAAGAATACTACTAATATATGTAATAAATATCAATTATCAATTATTATTATTATTAGGTATTAGTAATATTATGAATATCATTAATATAGTTATTACTATCATTAGCGTTATTACTAGTATTATATTTTTAGTATTATTATTAATAATCTTATAAATATTATCATCATTGATAATATTATTACTTTGTAATGTCCTTATGTATTTTTTGTTATTATCGTTACTAATATTGTTATTAACTTTATCATATTAATATTGTATGTATTATTAATAACATTACCAAAAATTATCAATTTAAGTAATATTATCACTAGTATGATTATGATTATGATTATTATTATTATCATTTTATAAATATTAGAACTATTATTATTAATATAAATATGTTATTAGTATTAGTATCATTTTCTATAATTATTAGAATTATTAATATTGGTATAAATATTATTATTAATAGTATCACCTTTACTAAAATGATTATCATTAACGAGTATTGTTATTATTAAAAATTAATATAATCATTACTAAAAAGTATCATCGCTTTGAATATGTATTTTTTTATATATAAAAACTATTACAAATATTATTAACATTATTATTAAGAAAATTATTATTTTATCAGTATATTTATTCTAATATTATTATAACTATATTATGTAGACAAAAGATTTCTTAAATAAAAAGATATATAATATAAAACTTAACTATATTAAAAATTGTTGTTTATTTAATTATATATAAAATAACATATAATTTATCAATATAAAAATTAATTCACTAATAATAATATATATATTCGATTATGATTATATATGTATTAATGAATAATCAAATGATATAGGTTCGTGAATCCGAGGCCAACCTTGCTTTGTTCAATTGTTCAATATAGTCATATGTATTTTTACTACAAAATACATTAGGTGAGTTTCATTTACCTTTTTACCCTTTATATTTTTGGGCTGAGAATACATGCGCAACTTTTATAACTGTTTTACGAAATAGACACAAGTAATCGAAATTACGTTCTATGGTTGAATGATCGAAATTGAATATGCCCCTTTTTATTAAGTCTGGTAATCTAAGAATTAGGGAACAGACACCCTAATTGACGCGAACTCTAAAGATAGATCTATCGGGCCCAACAAGCCCCATCCAAAGTACCGAATGCTTTAGTACTTCGAAATTTATATCATGTTCGAAGGAGGATCCCGGAATGATGGGGATATTCTTATATGCATATTGTGAATGTCGGTTACCAGGTGTTCAGTCCATATGAATGATATTTTTGTCTCTATGCATGGGACGTATGTTTATGAGAAATGGAAATATGAAATCTTGTGGTCTATTAAAATGATGAAATGATTATTTATGATAAACTAATGAACTCACCAACCTTTTGGTTGACACTTTAAAGCATGTTTATTCTTAGGTACGAAAGAAATCTTCCGATGTGTAATTGCTCATTTTAAAGATATTATTTGGAATCATTCATGACATATTTCAAAAGACGTTGCATTCGAGTCGTTGAGATCGTCAAGATTATTATTAAATCAGTTATAGTTAGATATATTATAAAATGGTATGCATGCCGTCAACTTTTGTTGTAATGAAAGATTGTCTTTTCAAAAACGAATGCAATGTTTGTAAAATGTATCATATAGAGGTCAAATACCTCGCGATGTAATCAACTGTTGTGAATTGTTTATAATCGATATGGACTTCGTCCGGATGGATTAGGACGGGTCCTTTCAGACAACTCACTCGTACGTTTGGTCTATGACCAAACATCCTAAAATGAATCACATCATCCGTACGGTTCATCACACAAGTGACTAGAGACTCTACGAGTCACGTATCATCCGTACGTATCATCAAAATCAAAACATAAGTTGCTCATTCTAATGACCCGTCCTAATCCATCTGGACGAATACATTACATTTAGTTACATCGCGAGGTACTTGACCTCTATATGATACATTTTACAAACATTTCATTCGTTTTTGAAAGACAAACTTTCATTACATCGAAAGTTGACAGCATGCATACCATTTCATAATATATCCAATTATAATTGACTTAATAATAATCTTGATGAACTCAACGACTCGAATGCAACGTCTTTTGAAATATTTCATGAATGACTCTAAGTAGTATCTCTAAAATTAGCAAATGCACAACGGAAGATTTCTTTCATACCTGAGAATAAACATGCTTTCAAGTGTCAACCAAAAGGTTGGTAAGTTCATTAGTTTATCGAAATCAATCATTTCCATAATTTTAATAGACCACAAGATTTCATATTTCCATTTCTCATAAACATCATGCATAAAAATCATTCACATGGATTGAACACCTGATAACTGATGTTAACATAATGCATATAGAATATCCCCAAAACAGAAATCCATCTGTATTAATAACTCGAAGTACTAAAGCATACCATTTTCCAGTATGGGGGTAGTTAGTGCCCGTAGATCTACCTTTAGGATTCGCGTCAATTAGGGTGTCTGTTCCCTAATTCTAAGGCTACCAAGCTAAAAGGGGTGATATTCGATTTGATAATCCAACCATAGAATATAGTTTCGATTACTTGTGTCTATTTCGTAAAACATTTATAAAAGCAGCGCATGTATTGTCAGTCCTAAAAATATATATTGCAAAAGCATTTAAAAAGGGAGTAATGAAACTCACAATACTGTATTTTTTAGTAAAAATGCATATGACGTAACTGAACAATGCAGTGTTGACCTCGGATTCACGAACCTATATCATTCATATATATATTAAAACATATATTTGTAGTCGAACAAATATATATTAGTATTAATGATATAACTTTTATATTATGTATTTCTTTATTTAATTGAATATATTCATTTCATATATTTCGAATATATATTAATATAGTTAAGTTAAATAAATTTTTACATGAAGATCATTTGTTTGTGAAATTAATAATTATGATAATACTAGTATTAATAATAATATTGATACTATACAATAATAATGATAAAAGTGATAATAATAATGTTAATAAAATTTATGATATTAATAATGATAATAATACTAAATCGTTTTAAATATATTTTTATATATGTATGTATATCTATATATCTATATATATATATATATATATATCTATATATATATATATATATATATATATATATATATATATATATATATATATCTTTTCTTTGTTAAGATTATTAATTATAATAATACTTAAATAATATTAGTAATGATAAAAATAATCATATTCATAGAAATAACATAATATTGATAAAAATGATGCTAATTCTAATAATAACACTAATGATAGTTTTTTTTTTTTTTTAAATGATACTTTTAATATTCATGATAATAATAATACTTGTACCCATAATGATATTTATGTTAATCGTAACAATAATACATATCTTTAATAATAATATTGATGTGATAATAATAATATCAATAATAATAATAATAATATTAATAAGAGTAATAATAATAACAAATAGAAGAGCTACCTCAAAAAGAAAATGGCTTAGAAATAATGCCCCAGCCTGGGCTCGAACCCGCGACCTCTTATTTAAACACAAACAACACTGACCGTTCCTCCGTCTGTTCGTTTCTGAAATAAGTCGAACCTATATTCTATTAAACCGATATTCAGTTTCTTCTTCTTTTTCCTCATTTTTCTTATCATCTCCTATCATCATCTACTATCTAATATCTTTATTGTTCTTAAAGCATAATCATAATCATAGTCCTAATCCTAATTGTTTGTTTTAAATCTTTATCATCTTCATTAACGTATCAAAACATCATCATTAATTCTCTTCATTTATCATCACCATCTTCATCATATATCATCACCAACATCATCATTAACATCTTAACGTTTCCTATCTCATTTCATTTATCATTAAACCGTAATCAAGATCAAATATTATCGTCTAGAGTGTCAACAGAGAAAAAGATCGATGGTTACACATTCAGCCCAACAAAACAACTATACATGGCCTAATAACAAAGTGGGTCTCAGCCCAATTAATTAACTTGAAAAAGGCTGTTTCGATTTTTAAAAAAATAAAGGAGACAGCGATTTACAGCCTTATACGATTTTTAATTCTTTAGTCATTCGGTTCACCCAATTGATTAATTATTCTCATAATTGTCCCCACAACCAACTCACATCCTACTTCTTTTAATCTAATCATACTACTTCGCTTTTAAATTTCTAAAAGTTCACGTACTCATGCTCTTCATCTTCATTATTTTATACCGTCTCCCTCGTCTACCATCACAACATCTACACCAGATCATCATGCATCATAATCACTTAGGGATTTTAAATCACCATCATCGTGTTTCACCGATAGCAGAAAGAAAGAAAAGGAATAAGGTTTCGATGGGTTGCAGCTAAAGTAGAAATAATGGTAGCAGCGGAAGTTGTTTCAGACGCATCATTTAGAAATTAGAAACACGTGTTTACAGTAGCAAAACAGTGAGCGGTACCATTATCATCATTACATTAAGCAGATCGTGTGACAAGCAAGTTATCGAGCTTAACTATATGAAATAATGAGTTCAAATTATTCTTACCCAATTGAGTTTAGTTCGAACTTAAGCAGGCTAAAGATTTCTTCAAGAAACACTTGCTCATAACGAGCCAAACTCAAGCTTAATGATGGTTGCAAGTCGATTAAAGAATGGAAAATGAGTAGTTGTAGTAGCAAAGGTAGCTGCAAGTTGGTGGCGACAGGTTGCAGAATAATAGCAACACCGGCAGCGTCTTTGAAGGTGCTTTTCTAATAGAGAGAGAGAATCGAGAAAAGGGATGGTGGTTTGTTGTTGTTGGGTGAACGATGGGGTGACGGAGTGGTGGTTAATGGTTGTTGATAGGTCAAAGTGGTGAAGGTGGTGGTAGTATGTTTTTGACAGAAGGAAACCCGACCAAGTAGGTTTCGATCCAACCTTCACTTATAGTTTTAATTTCCAAATTGTTAATGGTTTGATCGAGTTGAATTAGAAACAGAAGATACCGGTACATGAGGAGGTGATTAATTGATGGTTCAACTAAGTGAAGTAATAAATCGAATAGTTTGATTCTTGTTTTTGAGATTGTTCAAAAGGAAGACAGCAGCAAATGGTTATTGTGTTGGTGGCTTGATGATCATGATTGAAGTAGAATAACAAACACATAATCAAAGTTGTGTAGTGGTGGGTTCTAAAAGGATATATGCAGATATCTTTGTACGTATAGAAAATATACATGTGTGTATATAATATCATATTATAATGTAATTCAAAAAGAAAACAGTGAGTTTTGATTAATAATTCAGCTTCACAGATATTATTACTATAACTCGGCCGAAACTTTTAGCCCGAGGAGTATATCGTGTCCATTGCTTAACAGTTAACATAGAAAAGTGTTCCTAAAAATCCCAAATTTTTAAATTAGCTATATTTATTTATTTTGGTCATTATGGTATAAAATTCAATCATTAATTTAATAAATAAAAATTACATCAACTATCCCTCTCGATTCTGGGTAAAATATGAAAAATGTTGAAATTTATTAAATAGCTTCTAAATATATTTTTTAATAATCCTAAAATTTATATAGCTCATTTTCGGATCACCGTTTATTTTAAAATCATATAAGTTCGTTTATAACTTGTTTATTATCAATCGAATGATAATTGAGTGTTACTATCATTTTCCAAATAAATTCGAAACTATATATATATTCAATACACTTATTTATATATATATTAATACTTTTTAAATAATAATCATTTTAATATCCTATTTTTATTTTACTTTACATAAATAAATTTTAGTAACAACAACATACAATATTTAAAATTATGTTTCCAATTATTATTTATATATATATATACACCTATCAAGTTACAATTAATTATTCGTGAATCGTCGGAACTAGTTGAGGTTAAATGAATTCATGAAAACAGTTTCAAAATTTTGTAACTCAATATTACAGACTTTGTTTATCTTGTCGAAATCATATAAGATTTAAGTTTAAATTTGGTCGGAAATTTTTGGGTCGTCACAGTACCTACCCGTTAAAGAAATTTCGTCTAGAAATTTGAGTGAGGTGGTCATGGTTAACAATAAAAATGTTTTCATGACGAAATGAAGTGATAAATAGAGTTTTATCAGTACCTTGTAATATAGATTAAATGATTCGGTTACATGAAGCGTATGAGTGAAGCTATCGCAAAAGATTGAAATAGGAAAAGTAAAGATTCGTCTTAACTTTTGATAGAGCCAGGGTTGAATTTAGAAAAAATAAGGTGCGTCTTAACTTTTGACGTTGTCTTTGTTGAATTCCAGAATTCAAGGGATTTAAAGAAAATCTTCGAAATCTTAAAAGATTTGATTCTTCGACGAGTAAGGAAATTAAGATCTCTATAATTAAATACGGTGATCTGCCTCAATTACTCTGTCTGATATTTCCATTATAAATTAAACTCTTCTGTTCCATTATTCTCACCATTCCTATACTTTCTTTCTTATTTCATACATCTAAAAGATTGTGAAAACGCTTAATCCAGTTCTGATCCTTGATATTTTCCTAATTATCATTTCTATCATCCTTCTTTTCAATCTTTCACAACAAGAATCTGTTTACTTCTACTATTACCTTAGGGTGATACTATTCTTAATTCTACTATGTCTTTATATTGCTATTCGTATTAATATCCACGGTTTGTAACCTCCGTGTTGTTATTGGGCTTTATATTTTCTCTTATATTTCGAAGTTCCGTGCTTTTGTTTCTTCTTCCTGACTTTAAGTCAAACGAGTAACAGTCCAGAATTCGTAAGTGTAAAGTTTCGAATAATCGTAATATACTTTGCAAAAAGGAAAGGTAATAGCACGATTTGATTTGTCGATTTTTCCAGAATCACGGAAAAGACCGAATCATCAAGAGAAATATTTTCCTGATGTTTTCAGAGGTTAAGTAGAGTGAAAGAGTTATGTAACATGGCACATGATTGCGTTTGTGATGTCCCCGTCAAAACACTTAACGGCTCCGTCACTTGGTCCCACAGCTTGATCATAACTCTATATGAATTTAATAAATAACCTTGCATTCTTTATTTAAAAATGATTTCCTATAAAGGAAACCTACCAAAATGTGTAAGTTTAGAAAAACCATACATTATTACTTAACCAAAAGTTGACCAAAACAAAGTCAACAACATCCACTATTAAATGTATCAAAATAGAATGCAAATTAATGTTTAACAAAAGCTGCCATCATAAATATGCAGACTCTCTAAGCACAGCGGAAGCAATCAATCATGATCCTGAGAATAAAACATGCGAGTAACTGTCAACAAAAATGTTGAGTGAATTATAGGTTTAATATTGTAAACAATATCTAATTTAAAGCATAAAAATTTATGTTTGAAAACATAAAAACTCCTTTTTGGACCACTAAATTATATGTTAGAAAACATATAAAAACATTATTCCATTTTCCGTGAGTCACCTGGTAACCACTTAACCATTTATTTACCCTTGCTAAACACAATAAATAATATACACCGAACAAGTGTATCTACAACAAAATACGAAGTACTAAACATTCCGATTATAAATTGCTAGCGCGACTAGCTCGAAATGGGGTTGTCAAACCCGATAGATCTATCCGTAGGATTCGCGTTCACCATTAGAAACCAGTGATTACAGTTACCAGACTAAGGAATATTTTTGTTCAACCCACAATGAATAATTTAAACCAACTTCCACTTATGTCCAAAATATAAAATAAATTGCATGTATTCTCATCCCAAAAGCTTTAAAATAGAAAAATGGGACTATAACTCACCTTAATAGCAACGAAGTAACCACACAAATATGCGAACATCAATTGAAGTAAAGTGATCAGGAATGATCACAACGCCGACCTATAAATAAAGCAGGTCGATATAAATAACTAACTTAGGTCAAGTCTTAGTATGATAGCTATTGTACATGTTGCAAGTAGTCATAGAACAATACTCAATATGCATCGGTTTGATCGGAACAGCTTACAGACACACACTTTCTATTTTTAGAAA
Organism: Rutidosis leptorrhynchoides; assembly: GCF_046630445.1. NCBI lineage: Eukaryota > Viridiplantae > Streptophyta > Magnoliopsida > Asterales > Asteraceae > Rutidosis > Rutidosis leptorrhynchoides. The sequence continues at coordinate 314,104,245 of NC_092339.1, forward strand.
GTTTCTATTTTTAGCAGGTTTCCATTTTTGGAAAGTTTCTATTTTTGGAAAGTTTCTATTTTTGGAAAGTTTCTATTTTTGGAAAGTTTCTATTTTTGAAAAGTTTCTATTTTTGGAAAGTTTTCAAATTTAGAAAGTTGCTATTTTAGGAAAGTTTATAAGTTAGGAAAGTTTCCTTAATTAGAAAGTCAACAAAAGTCAACTGAAAGTCAAAGTCAACCGAAAGTCAACTCAAAAGTCAACCTTGGTCAAACATAGTCAACGTTAATTTTAAAAGTGTAAGTTATAATAATAATGTAAGTTATAACGTTTATTAAAGTTAGATATGTCTAATTATGTCATAACATAAGTTTAATTAAATTAAAATAAATTATTAAAGTTAATATAAGTTTAAATGATATAATTAATATAACATAAGTATTTAATTAATTAATTAAATATTAGTCATAATGTAAGTATTATTAATTAATAATAAATTTTAAATCATATCATAAGTATTATTAATTAATAATGAATTATTAATCATATCATAAGTTTCTAATTATAATTATTAAATCATAAGTATTTAATAATTAAATTATAATTAAATAATAACTAAGCCTTATAATAATTAAATAATTAATTAATCCTTATTATAAGTCTTATAATAGTAATCTCAATTTATAAGTTTAATACTTATCATAAGTATTTTCCATTAATAATGAAGTATCATTAATCATATGTTTAATTAAAATGTTAATTAAATCATAAGTATTAATTAAATGATATAATAAATATATATCATAAGTTATAAATAATAATAATTACTTTTTTTATCATAAGTAATTAAATGTTAATGAAATCCATTATTTATATCATAAGTTTAATAATTAATCACAAGTTTTAAATCAAAAGTTCATCGGCTCGTATCCTGAGCCCCGGGTGTCGGTTTTCGGTTTTCGGCGAGCCTTACATATATCTCCGCCTAAGCAAACCACCCGACACTTTGGTACAATCAAGGACACACCATGAACAGCCCACAAGTCATGATGTACAGCCAATTCACTACTTGGAACTTCAATTCAACCAAAACGGTGTTTTAGACGCAACGGGTGATTCGTGGCTCGGATTGAGATGACCCGAACATGAAAGTTCATCCCACCATCAGTCCTAACACACTAACACACCCTAGAGTCGCCAATTATGGTCACAAAGTCGGACCAAACCAGGTTCATACCAAAATCACATTTCAATCTTAACAAAATACCACTTTGATCATATCTAGGGCTCCGGGAATCGAAACGACATGAATCCGGAGTCTAAAATTAATGTCTTGATGAGAGGAAATCATCTAGATACTTTATTTTAACTTTTATATCAGTCACAAAGTCAGAAACACCCGAAAAAGCTGCTGTCCCAATTATATCAAACCGAAAACATATGTTTACGAGTAATTCTACGCATACAAACACCATTACAATAACAAGTAATTATCATACTATTAACATATAATAAAAATACAGAAAAATAAAGAAAAATTAAAAATCTAGGGTTAGGGTTTATACCCTAATCAAGAATCAAATGATGTAGTCGCGTAGAGAACGAAGAGATGAATCCGATTATACTAAAAGCCCCATGAATCAAGCTTGAATTTTTGGTGAATGATGGTGATGTTGAGGATGCAGGTGATATCCAAGAAAAGGGAGGAGGAAGAGAGGATTTCACAATTTAAGGTTTAGGTTGAAATTAGAAGTAAAAGTGGTGTTTTGAACAAATGCATCACTAGTTACAAAATTTGGCAAAACCACCCCCTCCCCTCGATATTTTCGGCCAAAAACAGAAGGGTGGGCCCCAATTGCGGGCCATATTGAAGTATGGACTAAAAGCTTTTAGCCCGAACGCTCGAACGAAACCCGAAACGCGAAAACGCTACTACGCGATTGATTTTTCGGAGAGATAACAATTACGCGACGAATAAAATATATAAACACTATATATAATCATATGACATCAAAATATCATATTTAAAATAATTTGGATTTAAAAATCCCAAAATTCTGACCGTTGGTTTGAAAACCGAAAAGATTCGCCGGATAGAAATCCGCGACACGTAGAAACGTACAATTTAAGATATGAATACAAATATTCATATAACACATAATAACTAATATATTATTACAAAAATAATAATATAGGTCATAGAAATGACGTGGCACGAATAACAGTTAACGGTCGTTAAATGATTAAAGGTAAAAGATAACGAAAAAAGTAGGGTTGTTACAGTACCTTCCCGTTACGGAAATTTCGTCTCGAAATTTAAGCAGGTGCACGGGTTGACTCAGCATCTGGGAAATATGCGGTTACTTATGCTTCATATGATCTTCACGCTCCCAAGTGAACTCGGGACCGCGTCTGGCATTCCATCTAACCCGAACAATAGGAATCCTACTCTGTTTAAGAGTCTTAACCTCTCGATCCATAATTTTGACAGGTTCCTCAATAAAATGAAGTTGCTTATCAACATGAAGTTCCTCTAGAGGAATTGTCTTATCGGCCTCGGCCAAACACTTCTTTAAATTCGACACGTGAAAAACGTCGTGAACAGCACTGAGTTCTTGTGACAATTTCAAACGATAAGCCACGGGTCCAACACTCTCAATAATCTCAAACGGTCCAACAAAACGAGGATTTAACTTTCCCCTTTTACCAAAACGTATCACGCCCTTCCAAGGTGGTACCTTCAACATAACACGATCACCGACCTGAAATTCAATATCGTTCCTTCTCTTATTGGCATAGCTCTTTTGCTGACTTCTGGCAGTTCTCAATCTTTCCTTAATCTGTACGATCTTCTCGGTAGTCTCGTGAATAATTTCTGGACCTGTGAGTTGAGCATCCCCAACCTCATTCCAACATACAGGAGACCTACACTTTCTACCATACAGAGCTTCAAACGGTGCGACTTTAATACTTGCGTGATAACTGTTGTTATAAGAAAATTCAGCCAACAACAAGTATCTATCCCAACCATTACCAAAATCAATTACGCATGCCCTCAACATGTCTTCCAACGTTTGGATGGTCCTTTCACTCTGACCATCCAACTGTGGATGATAAGCGGTGCTCATATCCAATTTAGTTCCCAAATAATCTTGTAAGGACAGCCAAAACGTCGATGTAAATCGACTGTCTCGGTCCGAAATAGTCGATACGGGAACACCATGTCTCGAAACAATCTCCTTCAAATACAAACGAGTAATCTCCTTCATTGAATCTATTTTCTTAATTGGCAAGAAATGAGTTGACTTAGTGAGTCGGTCAATAATCACCCAAATGGAATCATAACCACCTACAACTCTCAGTAACTTCGTAATAAAGTCCATCTTAATACCTTCCCACTTCCACTTAGGAATTTCAGGTTGCACCAGAAGTTCTGGACGGTTTCTAATGCTCAGCTTTGACCTTAGCACAGGTCAAACACTTAGCCACATAAGTAGCCACATCAGCTTTCAAGTTGGACTACCAGTACAGCTCCTTAAGATAGTGATACATCTTTCCTGAACCAGGATGAATAGAGTACCTAGACTTATGAGCCTCATGCCCACATACACAAGTTGTTGCAATTCACCAAATTTCGCAACCCAAAGGCGTCCCGCAAAATACCGAGTGCCTTCGGTTTGTACCTCAACTGTTTACTCAAGCCTCTGACCTTCCCGTTACGAAATTCTCCTCCTGCAAGGCTTCTTGTTGTGCCTCAAGAATCTGCCTAGCGAGGTTAGTTCGAATTGTTATATTCAAGGCTCTAAACCTACGAGGTTCAACTTTCTCTTTTCGACTCAAAGCATCGGCCACAACATTGGCCTTTCCAGGATGATATAAAAGTTCAAAATTATAATAATTTAACGTCTCAACCCATCATCGCTGCTTCATATTTAGCTATTTTTGATCAAGAATATGTTGAAGACTCTTGTGATCAGTGTACACTGTACTTTTGACGCCATATAAATAATGTCTACAAATTTTAAGCGCAAACACAACAGCTCCCAACTCTAAATCATGGGTTGTATAATTCTGTTCATAGATATTTAACTGACATGACGTGTAAGCAATGACTTTCTTTCGTTGCATCAAAACGCAACCAAAGCCCTAGCGCGATGCATCATAATAGACAACAAAGTCGTCATTACCCTCAGGTAGTGACAATATCGGCACGGAAGTTAACTTCTTCTTCAGAGTTTAAAAAGCAGACTCTTGTTCACTCTTCCACTCGTGCTTCTTCCCCTTATGCATTAAAGTAGTCAGAGGTTTCGTTACTAGTGAAAAATCTTAAATGACCTTCTATAATAGCCTGCCAAACCTAGGAACTGACGAATCTGAGTAGGAGTCTTCGGAGTTTCCCACTTCTCAATTGCCTCATTCTTAGCAGGATCAACTTGAATTCCCTTCTTACCAACAACGTGTCCAAGGAATTGAACTTCTTTCAACCAGAATGCGCACTTAGAGAACTTAGCGTACAGCTCTTCCATCCTCAAAAAATCAAGGACCGACTTCAAATGTTCTTCGTGTTCTTGATCACTCTTGGAATAGATAAGGATGTCGTCAATGAAAACGATAACGAATTTGTCTAGATAGGGTCTGCACACACGGTTCCTGAGGTCCGTGAACACAGCAGGTGCGTTAGTCAATCCGAACGGCATAACAAAGAATTCGCAGTGACCATAAGGGGTACGGAAAGTGGTTTTCGGAATGTCATTTTCTTTAGCGCGTAATTGGTGATAACCAGAACGAAGATCAATCTTAGAATAAATGGACGGACCTTGAAGTTGATCGAACAAATCATCAATTCTCGGAAAAGGGTAACGATTCTTAATAGTACGCTTGTTTAACTCGCGATAATCAATACACAATCGGAATGAACCATCTTTCTCCTTGACAAACAAAATAGGAGCTCCCCAAGGGGATGAACTGGGACAAATGAAATATAGTTGCAACAATGAAGGAAGAAATATATGGAGTAGTCACATCGGTGGCATAGATATTTAAGGCAATTCTCTCAAAGGAGATAACGAGGATCATGGACTTCAAAGTAAATTTTCATTACATTTCCGAAAGGAAGACGTACGAAAGGTGTGATATTTCAACGAGAGTGTACTTCCTTGTACAATGAGCGAGGAAATCTAGGATTCCTCCGTATTCTTAAATTTATGTGCGGATGAAAAGAACGCGAATCATGGGTTATAAATAATGGCCGCCTCCAGGTGAGATGAATCTTCAAAAATAATTTCGTGCACCTCAATGTATTGAATCCTAGGATTGATGTTTAGGGTGTTGTGGTTGACAGCGAATATTGAGAGTAGAAACTCCTCAAACGGTCTAGTGAAATATATATCCATGATACCCACTATAACAACAGTTGGGGTAGAAACCCACCTAGTGCCTTTTCTACAATAGGGTGACCACCGAATGCACCCCAGAAAATTGATTTATCGGTCCGTGTTTCGGCCATGTCCAATATTAATAGGGGAAAATTTTATGAGCGCAAAGACTTTCCTACAAATTTTGTAAAACCAGAATCCAAAGTGGTGTAAGAGTTTCTATCAATGAACTTAAGGGTAAGTTTCATCCTTAAACGGAGGATGAGAAGAACTGTGATCCAAACACTCTGTAGGGTAATGCGAAAATTTGATAAAATCAATCAAAGGAGTTTTGAAAAAAAGCTTTAAACGTTTGATGTGACAACATAAACGAAACGAAGTTCTTATTAAATTTAGAAGTATGTACAACGTGTACCATTTTATATAAAATAAATTGACTTAGTTAAAACATCTCAATAAATGAGTGGTCTTAAAATAATTTTGTAGGTATAATTTAGTATATACTAGCCAAAATAGGTAAGGGTAAATTTATTCATTTGAATCCATATATACATATATGATTTTTATAAATTGTATACATGAAAAAATATTTCATTACTTCTATTCACCCATAAATCCCGTGAGAACCGCCCAATTAAACAAATGTGTAAAACTCCCGATGATAAACAGAGTATCTGTATTTCAGAGGTTACAAGTTGAAGTAAGATCGTGAAAGATCGAGTAAATGACTTGTATCGTCATGCGACATTTGACCAACAAATGTTACGAGGTCATGAAAACCAATGAGTTAAATGTTATTTTGACTATTATCAGGACAGAAGTCCTTGGGCCAAAACTGTTCCCGAGCGAAGCAGTTGCTAACAAGCGAGTTATGGAGGGTAGGGTATGAGATAGATAATCTGGTTAAAACGAGCTTCTCGTATATCAACAAATAAGATAATTAATATCTTCCCTACCCATGTAATACATCAGAATTTCTAAATGAGTAGTGTAAAAATTTTATTTGACTCGCTTTCTATTCCTCATGTCACAATATTGGAACTTCTTTATGAATTAACGTAATATAATCACGTTGGCCTGACGCCATTATATTTCACTAATTCATATCTCCATTCCAATAGCACTACATAAGGTCAGGACACGCGATCAACCTCGGATTTCCACAAAATTTCTCTAAAACATTTTCTTAAACAACGTGCTAAGGATAGCACAAGAGACAAAACATCATAAGTAACAAATAGGAGTAATGATGACATAGAAATGTCTTCGAAGTGATAAAAATCTCTAAAAGTCAAGAATGACGTCTTCCGATTCAAAAACCAGAGCACATAGGCACAACGGCACAAAGGCTCGTAATATAACAAGAATGTTATATACCTAAACATAATAGCTGACATTGAAATGCCAAGCATTTAGAAGTCAAGAATGACATCTCGCGTAAGATAACTCAAACATTATATATACATAACCATAATAGATGACATAGAAATGTCGCGAATTTCAGAAGTCAAGAATGACACCCCTCGGTTTCACTACCCGATGTGTTCTTATAAGGATAAGTTCGCATGAGTCAGAGAATACGTTTAAATCGTAATGGGAGTTCCTCCCGGATTCAGAACATAATAGAGATGTATGTATGATAACAATATACATACCATAGAATACAATTAATCACATATAATAATATACTATAGGTCGGGCTGTAGACTAGACTCACTAATGCACCCTATTGACTCAGGTAATGACATCAATGCAGCCTAATTCCCTACAACCAAAGCTCTGATACCAACTGTGATGTCCCCGTCAAAACACTTAACGGCTCCGTCACTTGGTCCCACAGCTTGATCATAACTCTATATGAATTTAATAAATAACCTTGCATTCTTTATTTAAAAATAATTTCCTATAAAGGAAACCTACCAAAATGTGTAAGTTTAGAAAAACCATACATTATTACTTAACCAAAAGTTGACCAAAACAAAGTCAACAACATCCACTATTAAATGTATCAAAATAGAATGCAAATTAATGTTTAACAAAAGCTGCCATCATAAATATGCAGACTCTCTAAGCACAGCGGAAGCAATCAATCATGAACCTGAGAATAAAACATGCGAGTAACTGTCAACAAAAATGTTGAGTGAATTATAGGTTTAATATTGTAAACAATATCTAATTTAAACCATAAAAATTTATGTTTGAAAACATAAAAACTCCTTTTTGGACCACTAAATTATATGTTAGAAAATATATAAAAACATTATTCCATTTTCCGTGAGCCACCTGGTAACCACTTAACCATTTATTTACCCTTGCCAAACACAATAAATAATATACACCGAACAAGTGTATCTACAACAAAATACGAAGTACTAAACATTCCGATTATAAATTGCTAGCGCGACTAGCTCGAAATGGGGTTGTCAAACCTGATAGATCTATCCGTAGTATTCGCCTTCACTAGTAGAAACCAGTTATTACAGTTACCAGACTAGGGAATATTTTTGTTCAACCCACAATGAATAATTTAAACTAACTTTCACTTATGTCCAAAATATAAAATAAATTGCATGTATTCTCATTCCAAAAGCTTTAAAATAGAAAAATGGGACTATAACTCACCTTAATAGCAACGAAGTAACCACACAAATATGCGAACATCAATTGAAGTAAAGTGATCAGGAATGATCACAACGCCGACCTATAAATAAAGCAGGTCGATATAAATAACTAACTTAGGTCAAGTCTTAGTATGATATCTATTGTACATGTTGCAAGTAGTCATAGAACAATACTCAATATGCATCAGTTTGATCAGAACAGCTTACGGATACACACTTTCTATTTTTTGAAAGTTTCTATTTTTAGAAGGTTTCCATTTTTGGAAAGTTTCTATTTTTGGAAAGTTTCTATTTTTGGAAAGTTTCTATTTTTGTAAAGTTTCTATTTTTGAAAAGTTTCTATTTTTGGAAAGTTTCCAAATTTAGAAAGTTGCTATTTTAGGAAAATTTATAAGTTAGGAAAGTTTCCTTAATTAGAAAGTCAACAAAAGTCAACTGAAAGTCAAAGTCAACCGAAAGTCAACTCAAAAGTCAACCTTGGTCAAACATAGTCAACGTTAATTTTAAAAGTGTAAGTTATAATAATAATGTAAGTTATAACGTTTATTAAAGTTAGATATGTCTAATTATGTCATAACATAAGTTTAATTAAATTAAAATAAATTATTAAAGTTAATATAAGTTTAAATGATATAATTAATATAACATAAGTATTTAATTAATTAATTAAATATTAGTCATAATGTAAGTATTATTAATTAATAATAAATTTTAAATCATATCATAACTATTATTAATTAATAATGAATTATTAATCATATCATAAGTTTCTAATTATAATTATTAAATCATAAGTATTTAATAATTAAATTATAATTAAATAATAACAAAGCCTTATAATAATTAAATAATTAATTAATCGTTATTATAAGTCTTATAATAGTAATCTCATAATATAAGTTTAATACTTATCATAAGTATTTTCCATTAATAATGAAGTATCATTAATCATATGTTTAATTAAAATTAAAATGTTAATTAAATCATAAGTATTAATAAAATGATATAATAAATATATATCATAAGTTGTAAATAATAATAATTACTTTTTTTATCATAAGTAATTAAATGTTAATGAAATCTATTATTTATATCATAAGTTTAATAATTAATCACAAGTTTTAAATCAAAAGTTCATCGGGTCGTATCCTGAGCCCCGGGTGTCGGTTTTCGGCGAGCCTTACATATATCTCCGCCTAAGCAAACCACCTGACACTTTGGTACACTCAAGAACACACCATGAACAACCCACAAGTCGTGATGTACAGCCAATTCACTACTTGGAACTTCAATTCAACCAAAATCGTGTTTTAGACGCAACGGGTGATTCGTGGCTCGGATTGAGATGACCCGAACACGAAAGTTCATCCCACCATCAGTCCTAACACACTAACACACCCTAGAGTCACCAATTATGGTCACAAAGTCGGACCAAACCTGGTTCATACCAAAATCACATTTCAATCTTAACAAAATACCACTTTGATCATATCTAGGGCTCCGGGAATCGAAACGACATGAATCCGGAGTCTAAAATTAATGTCTTGATGAGAGGAAATCATCTAGATACTTTATTTTAACTTTTATATCAGTCACAAAGTCAGAAACACCCGAAAAAGCTGCTGTCCCAATTATATCAAACCGAAAACATATGTTTACGAGTAATTCTACGCATACAAACACCATTACAACAACAAGTAATTATCATACTATTAATATATAATAAAAATACAGAAAAATAAAGAAAAGTTAAAAATCTAGGGTTAGGGTTTATACCCTAATCAAGAATCAAATGATATAGTCGCGTAGAGAACGAAGAGATGAATCCGATTATACTAAAAGCCCCATGAATCAAGCTTGAATTTTTGGTGAATGATGGTGATGTTGAGGATGCAGGTGACGGCCAAGAAAAGGGAGGAGGAAGAGAGGATTTAACAAATTAAGGTTTAGGTTGAAATTAGAAGTAAAAGTGGTGTTTTGAACAAATGCATCACTAGTTACAAAATTTAGCAAAACCACCCCCTCCCCTTGATATTTTTGGCCAAAAACAGAAGGGTGGGCCCCACTTGTGGGCCATATTGAATTATGGACTAAAAGCTTTTAGCCCGAACGCCCGAACGAAACCCGAAACGCAAAAACGCTACTACGCGATTGATTTTTCGGAGAGATAACAATTACGCGATGAATAAAATATATAAACACTATATATAATCATATGACATCAAAATATCATATTTAAAATAATTTGTATTTAAAAATCCCAAAATTCTGACCGTTGGTTTGAAAACCGAAAAGATTCGCCGGATAGAAATCCGCCACACGTAGAAACGTACAATTTTAGATATGAATACAAATATTCATATAATACATAATAATTAATATATTATTACAAAAATAATAATATAGGTCATAGAAATGACGTGGCACGAATAATAGTTAACGGTCGTTAAATAATTAACGGTAAAAGATAACGAAAAAAGTAGGGTCGTTACAGCGTTATAATCTGTGAATCATCACGTTTCATTAGAAACTCAGCATGACTTACTGTAATATAATCACGTTGATCAAGTGTCATTATATTATACTAACTCATGCATCAATTTCTTTACATTTCTCCAGAGTTCATTCATAAATTAAACTTAGATTTTACAGAAGTTTCCAATATAATGGAGCACAGGAAGCATGAAGAGGTTTATAATTTCGGACGAGAATATTTATGGAAATATCCTCAAAAATTTCGAAGATATTTATGATAATATTTTGGAATTTCTAAGTTCGAAGGTTGATGAAGAAAAATTTTCTGCAAGATTTTAACATGACTTCGGAGCAAGATATTCGTTGAAGGTTTCATCGGATCCAGAATTACCTGGATTCTTTGAATATAGGGTTTGGTCCTTGGATTTGTCCTTGGTCTCCTTTATGGTTAGCTCAATCTGTTTTCCAGTTTTAACTTTTTTAGGCTTTTCCAACGTACTATTCTTTATCATTCAACTTTTGATTGTCAAGGTCGTGTACAGTTTTTGCTGCTTCATTCAGCTTTTTCAGAATTCAGGGTATTGATTTGTAGACTGGGTGCTTTTCAAAATTTCAGAATGGAAGATCATAATTCTAAGAGATAAATGTTATATGTATACATATAACTGTTGATGTAGACATGTTGCGAGATTTCAAAATACTGATTGCTAATTCTCGGTAATTGGTATGGCAATTATTGTTACAAGATGTAAATGAGTAAATGATGGGGTTTCGATGAATATAATGATTTTTTAGAAAATTTAAGCCAATGAGTAATGAAGTTGCTGATAATTTACTACTAATGTAGTGGAATATAAACGGTTCCCTTGTAATGATGACGAAAGGCAAACTTATATATCGAGGTTATAAATGAAATGTGCCGTTCATATTGATTATAAACGTTTCATATTAATTGATTTCGTCGCGAGGTTTTGACCTCTATATGAGACGTTTTTCAAAGACCGCATTCATTTTTAAAACAAACATAACCTTTATTTTATCGATAAAGATTTAAAAAACATTACGTAGATTATCAACTAATGATAATCTAAAATATACTATTTACACACGACCATTACATAATGGTTTACAATATGAATATATTACATCAAAAATAAGTTTCTTGAATGCAGTTTTACATAATATCATACAAGCATTGACTCCAAATCTTATCCTTATTTTAGTATGCAACAGCGGAAGCTCTTAATAATCACCTGAGAATAAACATGCTTAAAACGTCAACAAAAATATTGGTGAGCTATAGGTTTAACCTATATATTATCAAATCATAATAATAGACCACAAGATTTCATATTTCAATACATCTCATACATAGAGATAAAAATCATTCATACAGTGAACACCTGGTAACCGACATTAACAAGATGCATATAAGAATATCCCCATCATTCCAGGACATCCATCGGACATGATATAAAAACTCGAAGTACTAAAGCATCCGCTACAAAGGATGGGGTTTGTTGGGCCCAATAGATCTATCTTTAGGATTCGCGTCAATTAGTAGACTGGTTTACTAATTCTTAGGTTACCAAGTAAAAGGGGCATATTCGGCTTCGATCGTTTAACCATAGAAAGTAGTTTCATGTACTTGTGTCTATTTTGTAAAACATTTATAAAGCTGCATGTATTCTCATCCCAAAAATATTAGATTTTAAAAGTGGGACTATAACTCACTTTCACAGATTTTTACTTCGTCGGGAAGTAAGACTTAGTCACTGGTCAATTCACGAACCTATAACAAATATGTACATATATATCAAAGTATGTTCAAAATATATTTACAACATTTCTAATACGCTTTAATGTTTTAAGTTTATTAAGTCAGCTGTCCTCGTTAGTAACCTACAACCAGTTGTCCATAGTTAGATGTACAGAAATAAATTGATATATATTATCTAACCCAATCCACGACCCAGTATATACACGTCTCAGGCTAGATCACAACTCAAAGTATATATATTTTTGGAATCAACCTTAACCCTATATAGCTAACTCAAACATTACTGCATATAGAGTGTCTATGGTTGTTCCAAATAATATATATAGATGGGTCGATATGATATGTCAAAACATTTGCATACGTGTCTATGGTATCCCAAGATTACATAATATATTAGAATATATGTATTATATAATATAAGTTAGCTAGGATATAATTAATATAGATTTGTTACCAATTTTTACGTAGCTACAACAAGTAAAAATATCCAATCTTTTTTTACCCATAACTTCTTCGTTTTAAATCCGTTTTGAGTGAATCCAATTGCTATGGTTTCATATTGAACTTAAGTTTATGAATATATACAGAAAATGTATAAGTTTATAGTCAGAAATATAGGTTACAAGTCGTTTTTGTAAAGGTAGTCATTTCAGTCGAAAGAACGACGTCTAGATGACCATTTTGGAAGACATACTTCCACTTTGAGTTTAATCATGATTTTTGGATATAGTTTCATGTTCATAAGAAAAATCATTTTCCCAGAAGAACAACTTTTAAATCAAAGTTTATCATAGTTTTTAATTAACTAACCCAAAACAGCCCGCGGTGTTACTACGACGGCGTATATCCAGTTTTACGGTGTTTTTCGTGTTTTCAGGTTTTAAATCATTAAGTTAGCATATCATATAGATATAGAACATGTGTCTAGTTGATTTTAAAAGTCAAGTTAGAAGGATTAACTTTTGTTTGCGAGCAAGTTTAGAATTAACTAAACTATGTTCTAGTGATTTCAAGTTTAAACCTTCGAATAAGGTAGTTTTATATATATGAATCGAATGATGTTTTGAACATCATTACTACCTCAGGTGTTGTGGATAAACCTACTGGAAATGAGAAAAATAGATCTAGCTTCAAAGGATCCTTGGATGGCTTGAAAGTTCTTGAAGCAGAATCATGACACGAAAACAAGTTCAAGTAAGATTTCCACTCGAAATAAGATTGTTATAGTTATAGAAATTGAATCAAAGTTTGAATATGAGTATTGTGATGCCCCGTACAAAACCATCGTGTACGAATCATCAACAACAGGATCATTACAAGGTCAAACACTATATGCTATTTCAAGATACGTTTGCATTCATGATAAAAGGTGACGTCATAAACAACGTCAAATGTTTTACATCCAAAAGTATGCTTCAATGAACGGAAGCAAATATAATAGTGCGTGACCCTTAGGTCGTTACAAATCATAGTTCAAAAGTAATAAAGTTTGAATGCAAGATAAAGTAGTTCATGCGGTGATAACACTAGAGCAGCGGGTGTTGATAATGCTAAAAACGAACATATATTTCATAGCATTATCCCTCAAGAAAGACAAGCTTTTAGTTGCAATTGTTCTATTTACAAGTGATATTCGTTTAAATAATAAAAGGTGAAGACAAAAGACAGATTCGACAAATTGAAGATGCAAACGACCAAAAAACTAAAAAGTACAAAATACAATCAAAGAGGTTCCAATTATTGATAAGAAACGTCTCGAAATTACAAGAGTATAAGATTCAAAACGCAAAGTACAAGATATTAAATTATACGCAAGGACGTTCGAAAATCCGGAACCGGGACCAGAGTCAACTCTCAACGCTCGACGCAACGGACAAAAAATTACAAATCAACGGAGTACAAGAATATAATATAATATAATATATATATATAATTAAATTTAATTATATATATTATATTATATAATAAATAAATAAGCAGCCCACGTTTTTGTAGACTTTTGAGCCTCCCCAGCTGGCCATGCGATCGCATGAGCCTGAAGGGCAAAGCTCATGCGATCGCATGAGGCTCTTTTCCAGCCCAAATGCCTATAAAAATCGAGCTTTGGTGCATCATAAAATATATCAATCTCTCTATCATCAACGTATATATATATATATATATATATATTATAATTTTAATTTTAATTTTAATTTCCAATAATAAGGGTATGTTAGCCAATGTTGTAAGGGTGTAAGTCGAAATTCTGTCCGTGTAACGCTACGCTATTTTTAATCATTGTAAGTTATGTTCAACCTTTTTATATTAATGTCTCGTAGCTAAGTTATTATTATGCTTATTTAAATCGAAGTAATCATGATGTTGGGCTAATTACTAAAATTGGGTAATTGGTCTTTGTACCATAATTGGGGTTTGGACAAAAGAACGACACTTGTGGAAATTAGACTATGGGCTATTAATGGGCTTTATATTTGTTTAACTAAATGATAGTTTGTTAATTTTAATATAAAGATTTACAATTGGACGTCCCTATAAATAACCATATACACTCGATCGGATACGATGGGCGGGGTATTTATATGTACGAATAATCATTCATTTAACCGGATACGGAAATGGATTAATAGTCTATGGATTTATTAAAACAGGGGTAAAATTATGTACAAGGACATTTGGCATAATTGATAACAAAGTATTAAAACCTTGGGTTACACGCAGTCGATATCCTGGTGTAATTATTAAACAAATTAATAAAATCTTTTTACAGTTTAAGTCCCCAATTAATTGGAATATTTAACTTCGGGTATAAGGATAATTTGACGAGGATACTCGCACTTTATATTTATGACTGATGGACTGTTATGGAAAAAAACCAGACGGACATATTAAATAATCCAGGACAAAGGACAATTAACCCATGGGCATAAAACTAAAATCAACACGTCAAACATCATGATTACGGAAGTTTAAATAAGCATAATTCTTTTATTTCATATTTAATTTCCTTTATTTTACATTTAATTGCACTTCTAATTATCGCACTTTTATTTATTGTCATTGTATTTAATTGCACTTTTAATTATTGTACTTTTTAATTATCGCAATTTTATTTTATTGCACTTTTATTTATCGCAATTTCCTTATCGTTATTTACTTTACGCTTTAAATTAAGTTATATTTATTTAATATTTTACATTAGGTTTTAACTGCGACTAAAGTTTTTAAAATCGACAAACCGGTCATTAAACGGTAAAAACCCCCCTTTTATAATAATAATATTACTTATTTGTATTTTTATAAATTAAAACTAATATAGCGTTAAGCTTTGTTTAAAAGAATCCCTGTGGAATGAACCGGACTTACTAAAAACTACACTACTGTACGATTAGGTACACTGCCTATAAGTGTTGTAGCAAGGTTTAAGTATATCCATTCTTTAAATAAATAAATATCTTGTGTAAAATTGTATCGTATTTAATAGTATTTTCTTATAAAATTTAATAGTATTTTATACCCCTTAGCTTTAACATCAAGTATTTTTGGCGCCACTGCCGGGGATCAAATCTAGCTTAAAATTCGGAAGCGCAACGCTAATATAAAAAAAGATTTTTATTTTTAAGTTTACTTTTATAAAAAAAATACGCTTTTGTAAAAATACGTTTTAAATATTCTAAAATATAAAAAGAAAAATAAAAATATAAATATTTTTAAGAGTTTGTTAAATATTTAAGTTTTATAAAGTTTCTTTATTTATATTTTTAGTTTGTAAAAATATAAGTTTTATTTAATTTATATAAATATATTATATATATATATATATATATATATATATATATATATATATATATATATATATATATATATATATATATATATATATATATATATATATATATTTTAGCAAAACAGAAAAAAATATATATAAATAAATTCGAGTCCAGTACTGTTACAGCCCGTAAACTGGCCCAAAATCCAAGCTCATGCGATCGCATGAGCCCGAAGGCATAAACTCATGCGATCGCATGAGATCGTCTGACACGCCACAGTTTACCCTAATTCAGCATTTATTACGGGTATTATGTATTATTATTAATTTAAAACCCTAATTAGGTTTTTAATATTTAATTAGTTAGTTTAGATTTTAATTAATTTGTATTTTTAGTTTATTTAGTTTAATTAAATTAAAAAAATTAATAGTTTTATAAAATAAATAATATAAAAATAATATTTTTTGTACTTTTTACAACTTTTAGTATATTTTGTCCCTTTTTAATTATTTTAGCGTAATATTTGTATTTTATCACTCGTACTTAGTTTTAAACTTAGTTTTTGCCATAGTTATTTTTATTTCTAGATTTTTAGGCTTTGCCGTAAAATCCCTTAAGTGCTTTTTCTTTAGACTAAGATTTAAGTGCTTTAGAATTTTGTGACGCCGTTCGACGCGCTACTTTCTTATTTTTATTTTTCGACGCCTATTACCTATGTATCAATTATCACTCCAATTAGTAATCTCAATTTGCAATTTTAATTTTAAGTTAGTGATAGTAATAAGGTTGGGTTAGTCGAGTGTTTTAAAGTTTTATAAGTCACTCTTTTTCTTTCTTATTTTTCGACGCCTTTTATTTTTCAACCCTTTTCTTTTTCGACCTATTTCGACGCGCTCTTTTTCTTTCTTATTTCTCGCCATTCTAGTTTTAGGACATAGATTTTTATTCTATTTCTTATCTAAATTTCTTAAAATTACGAAAATTTATTTTAAGTGGTCAAATTGGTAGACATCAAAATTTTCTGGTTCGTAGTAATAGTTGGATTTGTATGTGGACCGGGTTATTGGAGCCAAACAGTACTCAATTATATTGAGACCAAACGAATCCTGCCCCTCTGCTGCATCTTTTGGCTATTCGAAACGTGGGCAAAATCAGAAAAGTCTATTAATTGGATAACTTATATAATTTTTCTTTCCTTTTAAAAACTAATAGGATATTCAGTGAATGCACCGAGCAAAACGTTCACCACCTTTTGTACGTTCACCACCTGTAACTCGATCAAGACATCTAGCTAATATTGTCGCCGTTGATTTTTCTTTAGAATCGTCATCTAGTCGACCAAGTACTCCAATTCAAATTTCCGATAATCCATTTTTTGAACCCGACCTCACAATTGAGAATCCGGAGAATATTCAGGGACGATCCATAGATCCTGAACCATTAATTTTTCCTCCGGAACCACCAATCATTCAAACAGAGATTGTTGAGGAACGAACCATTAAATCAGAATGCTCTAGTGATTCAGATTCAACAAATTCAATTATGGAGAATCTGGAACCTTTAAGTATGGAAGACCGAATGAGAGCTAAACGCACTGGCCAAGGTCACGCAATTACTCATCCAGACATTAATGCGCCAGATTATGAAATCAAAGGACAAATTCTACATATGGTGACTAATCAATGCCAATTTAGTGGTGCGCCGAAGGAAGATCCAAATGAACATCTTCGTACCTTTAATAGGATCTGCACTTTATTTAAAATCCGAGAAGTTGAGGATGAACAGATATATCTCATGTTATTTCCCTGGACTTTAAAGGGAGAAGCCAAAGATTGGTTGGAATCGTTACCTGAAGGGGCAATTGATACATGGGACGTTTTAGTTGAAAAATTTCTTAAACAATTCTTTCTGGCATCTAAAGCCGTGAGACTTCAAGGAGAAATTGTTACGTTCACACAGAAACCGAATGAAACTCTATATGAGGCGTAGACTAGATTTGGAAAGTTATTAAGAGGATGTCCGCAACATGGTTTAGACACTTGTCAAATAGTACAAATATTCTACCAAGGATGCGACATCACTACAAGGAAAGACATAGATATAGCAGCTGGTGGTTCTATTATGAAGAAAACTGAAACTGATGCTTACAAAATTATTGATAACACTGCTTCCCACTCACATGAGTGGCACCAAGAAAAAGATATCATTAGATCATCTAAAGCAGCTAGAGCCGATTCTAGCCATGACTTAGATTCCATTTCCGCAAAGATAGATGCTGTCGAGAGACGAATGGAAAAGATGACTAAGGATATACACTCAATACGAATTAGTTATGAGCAGTGTGGAGGACCACATTTGACAAAAGATTGTCTTAGTATTGAGCTAACAATGGAACAAAGAGAGAATATTTCATACATAAACCAAAGGCCTATAAATAATTATCAGAATAATTATCAACCGCCAAGACCAATTTACAATCAAAACCAGAATTATAATCGAAATGTTCCATACAACAACCAACAAGGTCCTAGCAATCAACAAGTATCCAATAATACTTACAACCAGCAAAGACCTAATTTTCAAAACAAACCACCACAAATCGATTATAAAAAGCCGAATTTAGAAGATATGATGACGAAGCTAGTTGAATCTCAAACACAGTTTTTCACATCTCAAAAACAAACCAATGAACAAAATGCTCAAGCATTCAAAAATCAACAAGCTTCTATTCAAAATCTGGAACAAGAATTAAGTAACCTAGCAAGGTTAATAGGTGAAAGAAAACCGGGAAGTCTACCTAGTGATACAAATGCTAACCCCCAGAATGAAACAGCTAATGCCATTACCACAAGAAGTGGTATTACACTTAAACCACCTGAAATACCAGTAATTTCTGATGAAGCTATTCCTACTCCACAAGAACCACAACCTGAACAAGATAAGGAAAAAGAACCGGTAGTTGAAAAGGTTAATGAAGATAACACAGTTAAAGCTAAACCTTATGTTAAACCATACCAACCACCACTTCCTTACCTGAGTAAAATGAAAAAAGAGAAACTTGAAGCCGAGCAATCCAAATTCTTGGATGTGTTTAAACAAATAAATGTAAATCTTCCTTTCATTGATGTGATTTCAGGAATGCCTAGATATGCTAAATTTCTGAAAGATCTAATCTCGAATAGAAAGAAAATGGAAGAACTCTCGGCCGTTACTATGAATGCTAATTGTTCAGCAGTGCTGTTGAATAAGATACCAGAAAAATTATCTGATCCAGGAAGTTTCACAATTCCATGTTTTCTGGGTAGTCTTAGTTCAATAGAAGCATTGGCAGACTTAGGTGCTAGTATAAATTTAATGCCATATTCACTATACACTAAACTAGACCTTGGAGAATTGAAACCAACAAGAATAAGTATACAACTAGCCGATCGATCAATAAAATATCCTAGAGGGATAATGGAGAACATGCTAGTTAAAGTTGGTACTTTAGTATTTCCAGTAGATTTTGTTGTTCTGGACATAGAAGAAGATTCTCAAGTTCCTCTCATATTAGGAAGACCATTCTTAAACACGGCTAAAGCAATGATAGACGTGTTTGGTAAGAAACTGACCCTAAGTATAGACGATGAGAGTGTTACCTTTTCAGTTGATAGAGCTATGCAACAACCACAATATGCAGATGATACATGTTATTATATTCAAACTATAGATTCACATGCAGAATTGTTAGAAGAATTTCCAGAATTATAAGGAACAGGAGAATGTTCTTTAGGAGAAGGTAATGAAACAATTGATGAAACTAAAATGTTAGCTACACTAATGGCTAATGGATATGAACTAACAACAGAAGAAATTCAAATGCTAAAAGAAGAAGACAGATATCGATATAAATCATCGATAGAAGAACCTCCAACATTAGAGTTAAAGCCACTTCCAAACCATTTGGAATATGCTTATTTACATGGTGAATCTGAATTACCTGTAATAATATCGTCTTCTCTTACTGAAAATGAAAAATCTCAACTTATTTCTGTGTTGAAAGCTCATAAACCAGCCATTGCATGGAAGATTCATGATATAAAAGGAATAAGTCTTTCGTATTGCACACATAAAATCCTTATGGAAGAAGGTCATAAAACGTATGTGCAGCGCCAACGAAGACTAAATCCTAATATGCAAGATGTTGTTAAGAAAGAAATTATTAAACTGCTAGATGCAGGTTTAATTTATCCAATTTCTGATAGTCCATGGGTAAGTCCAGTTCAATGCGTACCTAAGAAGGGTGGCATGGCTGTCATCACAAATGAGAAAAATGAGCTTATTCCAACTAGGACTGTAACAGGATGGCGTGTATGTATTGATTATAGAAAATTAAATGACGCCACCAGAAAAGATCACTTTCCCTTACCTTTCATTGATCAAATGTTAGAAAGATTAGCCGGAAATAGTTACTATTGTTTTCTTGATGGTTTTCCGGATATTTTCAAATTCCAATAGCACCCGAGGACCAAGAGAAAACCACATTCACGTGCCCTTATGGTACTTTTGCTTACAAACGCATGCCATTTGGACTTTGTAACGCCCCTGCAACCTTTCAAAGGTGCATGATGGCAATTTTTCACGACATGATAGAAGAATGCATGGAAGTTTTCATGGATGACTTTTCAGTCTTCGGTGATACTTTTGAATCATGTTTAGTTAATCTTGAACGAATGCTTATTAGATGCGAACAATCAAATCTAGTACTTAATTGGGAGAAATGCCATTTCATGATCAAAGAAGGCATCGTTCTTGGTCATAAAATCTCAAAAGAAGGAATTGAAGTGGATAGAGCTAAAGTAGATGTAATTGCTAAACTTCCACATCCCACCAATGTTAGAGGAGTTAGGAGTTTTCTAGGGCATGCCGGTTTTTACCGACGTTTCATAAAAGATTTTTCTAAAATTGCCACTCCTATGAATAAACTACTAGAAAAGGATGCTCCATTCATCTTTTCAGATGAATGTATCAAATCTTTTAATATTCTTAAAGAGAAACTCACTAATGCGCCGATCATGATAACACCAAATTGGAATCTACCGTTTGAACTAATGTGCGATGCAAGTGATTTTGCAATGGGAGCCATTTTAGGACAAATGATTGAAAAAAGATTTCAACCTATATATTATGCTAGTAAGACGTTACAAGGAGCACAAACGAACTATACAACTACTGAAAAAGAACTCCTTGCTATTGTCTTTGCTTTTGACAAATTTCGTTCATATCTCGTTCTAGCAAAAACGGTGGTCTATACCGACCATTTTGCTCTTAGATACCTATTTTCGAAACAAGATGCCAAACCAAGAATAATCCGTTGGATCTTACTCTTACAAGAGTTCGATATTAAAATCCAAGATAAAAGAGGAGCAGAAAATCTCGCCGCTGATCATCTTTCTCGTCTTGAAAATCCCGAATTAGAAATTCTAAATGAATCGGCCATACAAGACAACTTTCCTGATGAATATCTATTGAAGATAGATTATAATGAAATTTCATGGTTTGCAGATTATGCAAACTACTTAGTTTGTGGATTCCTTGAAAAAAGATTATCGTACCAAAAACGAAAGAAATTCTTTAGTGATATAAAACACTATTTCTGGGAAGATCCACATTTGTTTAAAAGTTGTCCCGATGGAATAATACGCCGATGTGTATTCGGAGATGAAGCTAGTAAAATCTTAAACCATTGTCACACAGGACCAGCAGGAGGGCATTATGGGCCTCAACTAACAGCAAGAAAAGTTTATGATGCTGGATTCTATTGGCCTACAATTTACAAAGACGCACACCTTCTTTGCAAATCCTGTGATGCTTGTCAAAGGGCCGGAAAAATAAGTCTACATGATGAAATACCACAAAATGTCATTCAAGTATGTGAAGTATTTGACATTTGGGGTATTGACTTTATGGGTCCATTTCCAAAATCTCATAATAATCTCTACATTCTCGTTGCCATTGATTATGTATCTAAATGGGCGGAAGCACAAGCTCTCCCAACTAACGATGCACGAGTTGTAGTTAACTTTTTAAAACTTCTTTTTGCAAGGTTTGGAACACCGAAAGCTTTAATAAGTGATCAGGGAACTCATTTCTGTAATAATCAACTTGAGAAAGTTCTCAAAAGATATGGAGTAACTCATAAAATGTCCACTGCTTATCATCCACAAACAAGTGGACAAGTTGAAAATACCAACCGAGCTTTAAAACGTATTCTAGAGAAAACCGTAGGATCAAATCCGAAGGAATGGTCCATTAAATTGGAGGATGCACTCTGGGCTTTTAGAACAGCCTACAAAACTCCAATTGGAACCACACCTTTTAAACTCGTTTACGGAAAAGCATGTCATCTTCTAGTAGAAATTGAACACAAAGCATTTTGGGCTTTGAAGACATGTAATCTTGATTTACATGAAGCTCGACGACTACGGTTAAGTCCACTAAATGAATTAGAAGAATTAAGACAAGAAGCATACGAAAATTCGTTAATCTATAAGGAAAGAACGAAGAAATGGCATGATAAAAGAATCAGAAGTTCAAAAGAATTTAAAGAAGGAGACAGAGTTCTTCTTTTCAATTCACGATTCAAGCTATTTCCTGGAAAATTGAAATCAAGATGGTCTGGACCATTCATAGTCAAAAGAGTTTTCCCATACGGAACAGTAGAATTAATAAATTCAAATGGGATTGAATTTAAGGTAAATGGTCACAGAGTTAAACATTACATAGATAGTCTAATGGAAGTTGACAACGAAGTTAATCACAATTTTGACACCACAGCTAACTAAGTGTGGGGAGAATCAAGTCTTTAAAGGATAATATGTATTTCTGTTAGAGTTAGATTTTCTGTTTTCGTGTAGTTCTCGAAAATGGAACCTGAATGGTCTTTCCCTAGCAGACCCTAAAGAACTAGTCTTCTCCCCCCATTCTGAATTTTTATTTTTTTAGGTTTTTCGAAATGAAGACTTCCTATGAATTAAACCATGGTCTAATGCTACACGCTTTGATCACTAAACGTAATAATGACACACTTTCGAGTGAAATAGTATCATTAATCAGAGGTAAATTGGACGGAGTAAGAAAAGAATCCAGATGCGAAGATAATAAGTTACAATTTGGTAAAGGAAAATCAAAATCCGCAGCGAAAAGAAGAGCACGACACCTTGAAAAATGTCACAAATGCGGAAAATGGTCACACGAAGGTAAATTTTCAAATAATCAAACCTATTCAAACACCGAATTTGTTACTTTATGCAGAGATGGACCGTTCATATGTTTAGAAGAATAAAAACTGAATGCTCGAGGTTACGCCTATGTAGCCATGGAAAATCAATTAGTCCGACTATCTTATGAGTGGGCTAGAGCATATCACTAAGAAATATATTTCACAGGTAAGTTTGTACAATTTTCATTTTTATTTTTATTTTTATTTTTAACCTTTTGATAATAAACGCTAATTTGTTCGCTATAAAGTATTAAATTGGTATTCGATAAAATTAGGTCTTGCGACCGAAATTATTGATATCATACAAAAATTTATTACATCACTGCGAAATTTAACGTTTATTCTTAAGGTATAAATATCTTTAATCAATCAACCCAAAATATTTCAAAAATTCGTCATGAGTTAAATTAGGTCATGGAACCGAAATTACTTTACCGAAAAGAGGAGCGTATATTTTTGATAATATTTGATTGATTAAAGTGGGATAAAAGCCAAAAAGATTTTTAATTTTATTTTTACCATGTTTTTAAAATTAATATATAAATCTTAAATTGATATTGTAAACTTTTTAAATCAATATATTTAAGTTTGTAAATATTTGAAAATTTTAATATTTTTAATATAAGTTTGTATGTATAAAAACAAAAATATAATATAAGTTTGATATAAATTTTTAATTTTTAAAATATGAATTTTTAATTTTATGCATTTTAAATTTAAGTTTGGTGTGAATTTAAAGACAAAAATTTACTTTATTTCTCTAAGTTAAAAATAAGATTTTTAAAAATTCGTCGTGAGTTGAAGACTAGGTCATTGAACCGAAATTGCTCTAC
Source organism: Rutidosis leptorrhynchoides (assembly GCF_046630445.1). Lineage (NCBI taxonomy): Eukaryota > Viridiplantae > Streptophyta > Magnoliopsida > Asterales > Asteraceae > Rutidosis > Rutidosis leptorrhynchoides. The sequence continues at coordinate 314,128,336 of NC_092339.1, forward strand.
TCAAGGACGGGACGAGAACTTTTATTATCATTATTTTTAATCTTATTGAATTAAAGTATGCCAAAAAAAAAACCCAAAAATCTTTACTTTTAAAACCGCGCTTTGAATTGACAAATTTTAAAATTTTATCGAGGGACAGACTATGACATCGATCCGAAAATCCCTCATCATAAAAAGAAACAAATTTTTAAAATTTTATTAATTATATGATTTATAAAGTATAAGTTTTTATTAAAAAAAAAAAAAGAAAACTGAAATCATTGTAGCCGGGCACCCATGCGATCGCATGGGATTCTCCTTATACCTCCATGCGATCGCATGGAGGCAAAAATCTGGCCTGATGCAAAACAGACAGCGAGTCTGTCTTCCTCACCAAAACACACACACATATACGAAACTCTCTCAAAATCTCACCAAATTTCATCATTTTTCCACCGTAATTCGTCATTTTTCTTGCTCTAATCATGCCTAGATTCTGATTCTTCAGAAAAAAAGGTAAAAATTGCACCTCTAAACTCTATAAATTTCTAGTTTTTGTGATAATTATCAATATTTTACATAATACAATTTTGTTAATTTCTAGTGTAATTAGTGATAAATTGATAGTATTTTATGCATGTATAACCTAGATTGATGCTATTTAACATGATTTAAAGCCAAAAACTTCAAAAAATTTAGAAATCTAGGGTTTGTGTTCTTGAGCAATTTGGGGCTTTTTGATATAAACAGGTTATGGCCGATTTTTGTCATGAATTATTGCTTAATTGAGTAGTGTAATATGTTTAGGTAGTTAAATGATCCAAACATTGATCCTAAACATGATTTTTAAAGATTAAAGTGGACTTTATAGGCGAAAATTCATGAACTTGATTAATTTTATATAATTGCCATTTGAGACTTGTTTAATTGTTAGTAATGACTATTTTGACATGTTATTTGAGTTAAATGCTTATGAACTTTGTCTACATTTCCATATGTGCTTATTTGAAAAAGTATAGAATTGTAAAAATTGTGAAAATGTGTATAAGTTAAATTTTGATTTAACATGTTATTATGATTGTTTTAAGTTGTTATTTTGCTAACACTAATGCTTATTTAGATGCACAAATTTTGTGTTTAATGTGTTTTGCAGAAAGCCGATACTGGAGGTTCAGGAGCATCATCATCTAGACGACCTGCTCCAGCACCAGAACCAGAACCAGAAATGCAACACGAGCCAGAACCCGAACAAGAACCACAACAGGAACCACAACAACAGCCTGATCAACACGTACCTTATTATGATCCGGTACAGTTTGTTAATGAATTCATAGTATTCCCGATGAGGCCGCCAGTAGAATTCCCAACAATTCCTGAGCACACTTTGCATCCTAATCTGAGATTTGATAGAAGATGGAGAGATTACGAGACATATCAAAGGAACAAATTCAAATTGGTAATAAAAAACGTAGAGGTGCCAAGGGTAATAGATTGAGATCCTTTGGAGAGAGTTCAGCTAGCTAATAGAGTCAGACTGCTACTGATTTAGAGGTACGGGAACTCTTCTTTTACAGATTGGGAACGTCTTTTCACCATTCGTAGGCCTGTATATAAGGAATGGTGTGTTGAATTGATGTGTACTGTATCACTTGATACAAATATAGTTAGAATAGATGATAGAAGATTTCTTAGGTTTATCCTTGGCGGTAGGATGTACAGAATGTCCATGCTGGATATGGCCAGGGATTTACAGATATATACTCCTGGAGAGTTGCTACTACCCGATTGTACAACTTTGATTCATTATGGTGAAAGGGTAGATAGCAACTTTAACGCTGACGCCATTTGGAGGCGTATGTCACATTTTGATGTTTTTACACGAGCGGGAGGACACTCCTATACACATATTGACAGAGCCGAGCTTCGTATCATTCATAGATTTTTGACTAACTCGATTACACAGAGAGGTCACAATAAGGAAAAAATGACCTTACATGATTTATTCTACCTAAAGTGTATTCGGTATCCTAGAAGCTTTGTCAATATCCCTTATTGTGTTGGTTTTTATTTATCTAAAATGGTAGAAGGAATGCAGGACCGGAGTATAATAGGAGGAGGTATTTTTGTTACTCTCATTGGAGAGTATTTAGGTGTTGATAGGAACCAAGGGGGTCCATTACAGCTTTGTAGAGAATAGGTTGAGCCTTTTGGATTGAAAGTTTATGTGGGTGCTAAGGTATTGAAAAGTAGACGCAACCAGGTAGTACCCTATGAGGGCCCTCATCCTCAGGTAGAGAGAGGCTCAGACGAGGAAATGGAGGAAGCGGAAGACATTAGGGATGTCTTTCGAGATGCTATTCTTGACATCCATGTTCGTATAGATGAGGAAGCAATGACGAGCGCGGCCAGACATAGTATGTACGAGCAGTGGAACTCCGAGCGAGTATACGAGGATTATAGGCGACGCCAACACGATAGCTGGTTAGTTCATCAGCACCAAATCATGAGCCAGCTATCATATCAGGTACCAAATAATTACGTGCCTACTCGACCTGCTCATTTTCCGCCACACAGCCCCGACATCCGACCACCCTTTAACCGGTATGACTATAACCAAGCCTATCAGGACACCTATAACCAACAATGGAACCCACCTGACGAGATGAACTGGAACCCCTATCCAGACTGATTTAGTTCCATTTGGTTATTTTTATGATTTTTATATTTTTATCTTTTTAATTATTCATGTTTAAACTTATGTTATTGGATATATTTATGTAATTTTTATCATTTTTATTATTATTGTGTACTAATATTTTACCTTTAGGATTTGAAAGTGGGAAATTAAGTCCCATTTCAAATTGCCATGCATGTTTATATTTGTATGTATGTATATTGTCGATTGTACAAAACAGGGTAAAACAGCGCATTTTCAAAGACTGGTATTAAGTTCAGCAAAAGCTACCAATTTTGACGACAAGATGAAAAATAAATGTGATGTAACAACAAGATGGAATGAACAAATGATGTGCACCATTTATCATTCAGCAAACAAACGCCAATATGTTTGAAACTTTGGTAAAATTTAATCATTTTTCTACGCTAATCACCCTCAATAATTTAAATTATTACTGATTTCTTGCAAATGAGGGCATTGCAAGATCTTAAGTGTGGGAAGGGGTTAAATTCTTTCGGATTTTTAAAATTTTTAACTTATACACTTGGTTACCATTAAAAATACTAGTAACGCAGTAGTTGTATTAGAATCTAGTGCTCTCTGATAATAAAGAACAGCCCTAGTCTTATATACTGACTACCCAATTCTAGTAAAATTTTTCAAAATTTTCAATTAAATGAACTCAAAATCATGTTTATACATATTTATGAACGATAAAACTAGGTGTTAACACCGAAATTATTGTTACCTCGGAAAGTACATAAATTGAGAAACAAACCAAAATGTTAGAATTCATTTAAAATGGAATAGAGGACAATAAAAAGGAAAATGAAAGCCAAGTGTGAGAAAATTGCCAAGTTATTTTAAACATATGTCACATATTTCTGTAACAAATAATTAAAGATACTTTTGCTTTGGACTAAACTAAACAGTTTTACCCGATTTACTGTAAGAACGATGGATCTACACGATGAATCAATTCCATCATTTAAAGGAAGTAAAGTCTTCCGAAAAAGAAACGCGCTTCTTGATTTAGGTCATGAAGTTGTCGTTCAGACCAGCTGTAGGTTGACGAAAAATCTAGAAAAGTCATCACTAAAATCAGCAGGAAATCCACGGACCTCAGCATCAAACAGGGTCGCCAAGTGGTCAGACTTATCCTAACCATGAGAGGATCTGTCTTGTAAAATGGGGAGGACGCCATACAAATTAGCTGGATAAGACTAATGAATTAGATCCCCAGAAAGGATAATCTCCTTAAAAGATCAAAAATCAGCTTTTAAGACTGATATTACTCAATCCTAGAGATTAACCTTAAAAGATTGAGAATTAAAAACTCATGAAATTCGATGATATCTAAACTCGAACTTGAACGAGAAAATATTTTGATCAAAATTACAAACCGATTCGTTTTCTGAAAACCCATTTTCAATGCGTTCATTACCATTGAACGTAAAATCCTAGGAATTCACCTGGAATTCATTAGGTCACCTGAACCAAATCGGGTGTCAACCGTAAGAACGGTGGTTGCATAGCATGGTCAAATACAGGACCTTGTGCCAGACCGAAAAATTATAAGGGTGAGCTTTACTATTGCTCCTACCAAGGATAGTAATTGCGTCCGACATGTTATAAGACCATAATTAAAAGCATGTAAGGGGACATTGCCTTAACAATTGCTTGTTCAACGCTTTCCTTTACAACCGAACGGTAGTTTACCGAAAGGTAATATTCGGAACAAGTAAACTGGACGTGTTGCTTTCCCAATAGAAGGTTAGCAAGTGGGTGACACAAAACCACGAGTTTTGAGCTAAAGTTTTCGAATCTGAAACCTACCAAACCCACAAAAAGAATTTGCAAACACCGGTGAAGGGTTATTCCGGAAAACTTATCTAGGATAAAAGCTAGAATGAAATTTTCAAAAGATCAAATGTTTTCATAAAGATCCTATTTCTTTAAGGATCTAAATTTTTATAAGTCATGTGGGACTGTAAACCACAACGTTACTACCATTGTTTATACCGCCGTAAAGAAATCACTGATGTACAAAGTGTGAAGAATAAATAAGTGATTCTAATATTTCAAGACTATATTGCTTGAGGACAAGCAACACTCAAGTGTGGAAATATTTGATAATGCTAAAAACGAACATATATTTCATAGCATTATCCCTCAAGAAAGACAAACTTTTAGTTGCAATTGTTCTATTTACAAGTTATATTCGTTTAAATAATAAAAGGTGAAGACAAAAGACAGATTCGACAAATTGAAGATGCAAACGACCAAAAAACTAAAAAGTACAAAATACAATCAAAGAGGTTCCAATTATTGATAAGAAACGTCTCGAAATTACAAGAGTACAAGATTCAAAACGCAAAGTACAAGATATTAAATTATACGCAAGGACGTTCAAAAATCCGAAACCGGGACCAGAGTCAACTCTCAACGCTCGACGCAACGGACAAAAAATTACAAATCAACGGAGTACAAGAATATAATATAATATATATATAATTAAATTTAATTATATATATTATATTATATAATAAATAAATAAGCAGCCCACGTTTTTGTAGATTTTTTAGCCTCCCCAGCTGGCCATGCGATCGCATGAGCCTGAAGGGAAAAGCTCATGCGATCGCATGAGGCTCTTTTCCAGCCCACATGCCTATAAAAATCGAGCTTTGGTGCATCATAAAATATATCAATCTCTCTATCATCAACGTATATATATATATATATATATATATATATATATATATATATATATATATATATATATATATATATATATATATATTTATATTATAATTTTAATTTTAATTTTAATTTTAATTTCCAATAATAAGGGTATGTTAGCGAATGTTGTAAGGGTGTAAGTCGAAATTCTGTCCGTGTAACGCTACGCTATTTTTAATTATTGTAAGTTATGTTCAACCTTTTTATATTAATGTCTCGTAGCTAAGTTATTATTATGCTTATTTAAATCGAAGTAATCATGATGTTGGGCTAATTACTAAAAGTGGGTAATTGGGCTTTGTACCATAATTGGGGTTTGGACAAAAGAACGACACTTGTGGAAATTAGACTATGGGCTATTAATGGGCTTTATATTTGTTTAACTAAATGATAGTTTGTTAATTTTAATATAAAGATTTACAATTGGACGTCCCGATAAATAACCATATACACTCGATCGGACACGATGGGCGGGGTGTTTATATGTACGAATAATCGTTCATTTAACCGGATACAGAAATGGATTAATAGTCTATGGAATTATTAAAACAGGGGTAAAATTATGTACAAGGACACTTGGCATAATTGATAATAAAGTATTAAAACCTTGGGTTACACGCAGTCGATATCATGGTGTAATTATTAAACAAAGTAATAAAACCTTGTTACAGTTTAAGTCCCCAATTAGTTGGAATATTTAACTTCGGGTATAAGGATAATTTGACGAGGATACTTGCACTTTATATTTATGACTGATGGACTGTTATGGACAAAAACTAGACGGACATATTAAATAATCCAGGATAAAGGACAATTAACCCATGGGCATAAAACTAAAATCAACACGTCAAACATCATGATTACGGAAGTTTAAATAAGCATAATTCTTTTATTTCACATTTAATTTCCTTTATTTTACATTTAATTGCACTTCTAATTATCGCACTTTTATTTATTGTCATTGTATTTAATTACACTTTTAATTATTGTACTTTTTAATTATCGCAATTTTATTTTATCGCACTTTTATTTATCGCAATTTCCTTATCGTTATTTACTTTACGCTTTAAATTAAGTTATATTTATTTAATATTTTACATTAGGTTTTAACTGCGATTAAAGTTTTTAAAATCGACAAACCGGTCATTAAATGGTAAAAACCCCCCTTTTATAATAATAATATTACTTATTTGTATTTTTATAAATTAAAACTAATGTAGCGTTAAGCTTTGTTTAAAAGATTCCCTGTGGAACGAACCGGACTTACTAAAAACTACACTACTGTACGATTAGGTACACTACCTATAAGTATTGTAGCAAGGTTTAAGTATATCCATTCTTTAAATAAATAAATATCTTGTGTAAAATTGTATCGTATTTAATAGTATTTTCTTATAAAATTTAATAGTATTTTATACCCCTTAGCTTTAATATCAGGTGTCTACAGCAAGACTAGTACATAGCGGAAGCAGCTAACCTTAAGCACCTGAGAAAAACATGCTTAAAAACATCAACACAAAGGTTGGTGAGCTATAGTTTAAGTATAACAGTATGTAAGGTAGGCCACGAGATTTCAGTGCTACAAAGAGCGTTTCAAAACAGTATGATAAAGTATATGTTAACCGTGGGCACTGGGTAACTAACTTAACGTTTATACCCCTGAAAGTACACTTGGCAAGTGCGTATGTATACGAAGTATTAAACACCCGTTAAATGCTAGCGCTACTAGCCCGAGTGGGGATGTCAAACCCTATGGATCCATATCTAAGATTCGCGTTCACCGGTTCAAAAACCAATGACTAAACGTTACCGAGCTAAAGGGAATGTTTATGCCGTTGTATAACCCACACATATAAAGTTTAAGTACTCGGGCCTAGTATGTAAAACGTAAAATGCGCATGTATTCTCAGTTCCCAAAATAGTTAAAGTAAAAAGGGAATGCTATAACTCACAATGATAAAGTAGCGGTAAAGTATGAGTCAGAAAGTAAGCAAGTATGTAGGTTGTCCAAATGGGTCCTCAACCTAAGTCAAATAGTACTAAGTCTGTAAATCGTCTCAATAGGTTTAAATGAATGTAAATTAGGTCTTAAAGGTCATCATCATTCATCATCAAACAAAAGGTATAAAGTAAGTTTTGTTCAAGGAAAGAGTTTAAAACAAAGGCTGAGTTCGGTCAGTCACCATGGCCTCAATACCCACTGAAATAAGGTGAGACCAGTGGCCATGGCTCCGTATATGATTTCTTTAGTTGTGGTAAATATTCCAAAAGCAAACTCGTCTTCGTTTGACCGTGGCGACGGTTTAAGTGCGAGTAGGTCAGAATTTTCTGCACAACGTTAAAAGGACATAGTGACGATCGGAGGGCCATAAATCCTAAACCGTAACTCGGATTAAGATGAGTCTTAAATGAAAAGTTATCTACTCGAACAGATATATCTGAATATCACAGTTACAGTAGCCCGAGTCGTGCTAATCAGACCCAGAATACAGAAAATAGAAGGGTCAGTAGGTTCCGGTGGTTCTTGGTGCTCGATGCTTATCATGGTTCTCATCCTTGATGCATATAGCTTCAAGTGTACAACTCGTTGATGTGTTTACATCATTTTCACCAAGGTTTTACCATCATAACCCAAGTGTAAGTCTAAGACATGAAGCACAACTCACTTAAGTGTTGCAAGTGTTTTGATGAACCAAAGTTACATCAAAGTCTTAGATTCAACACATACATGAACTTTAAAACTAATATTAAGTTACAACTTGAAAATAAACTTATAAAATCAAGATCTTAAGTTGTAGAACATAGTTCTTAGTTAGATCTTGAAGATCCTAGACCCAAAAGTCTAGATCTAACATAAGTGTACCAAGTTATAATTAAAGAAAGCTTACTTACATGTTCTTGAACTTTTAAAGTTAATTTTAGTTCAAGAAAGTATGAGATCAAGACTAACTTGTAATACTTGACCATTTAAACTAACAAACATGAAATTAAAGTGCAAGAATGAAGTGATAAACTAAATAAACAAGTTAATAAGTTCATGGGTTGCATACTTTAAAGATTCAAGCCTAAGTCTTGATCTTTAGAAAGTAAACTTTAAGTTTACTTCATGAGCTTCAAGTATGATCTTAACACATGAACTTACAATCTTTTAAAACAATAAAGGTAGAATCATAAACTAGTAAGTTTATGTTCTTGAGTGTTCTTGTAAAAACAAGATGACATGGAGAATCAAACTAACAAGTTTGCTTCTTAGTAATTAGTATGTAACAACAACAAAGTTCATGTAACTAAGTAACAAACATGAACAAGTATCAAACAACAAACAAAGAACAAATGATGATGATGATTATGGTTTCGGTTTTTGTAAGAAAAAGAAGAGAAGAAATTGTTCATAATACTTACAAGAAAGGGAGAAAATGAGAGAAAGAAAGTTGAGAGGAAAATGTAAATAAGAGTGTGTGTGAAAATGAAATGAATGCAAGTAAACAAGTAATGAAAAAAAAGATTTTGAATCCCTTCTAAACCCCCTTGGCCGACTGTTTGGTTACAAAAGGGAGGGAGAGGATTACACACTAGTCTCATGCAAGTAAAGGTTCATAAAAGTTGGTTATTTGGTGTATTGTTATGGGAATGAGTTGTAACTAGATTCCAAGTCTTTAAACTAACTAGTTAAGTAATACTTACATGAAGTGTTGAGCTAATTAAGTCCATAGAGATGTAGGGTGGGCTTCATAGGTCCATTAACACTAATAAAGGTCCAAGTTCAAGTAATTAACAAGCTAATCCAATAAAAGTCCAAGTAACTAACTAATAACCTTAGTTAATTAAAATGATTAATAAAATCAATCCTGCATGTAAATAATATTCTAAAAATATTATTCGTGAATGTTTCGTGTGTCACAAAGATGTTTCGGGCAATTAAAGTCAAGTACGGGCAATCATGGTAACAAGTAAATGTAATAACATACATTCGTTAAATCACAAGTATTAATAATAACAATTATTAATAAATAAACGTTGGAAAATCCAGGTTCGTTACAAGTATTACCTTGTATTAGAAAGATATCTTACTGTAAATAAGAAAGATTTCTTGAGGTTGGATGATCACTTTACAAGATTGGAAGTAAGCTAGCAAACTTGGAAGTATTCTTGATTTTATGAAACTAGAACTTATAGAATTTATGAAGAACACTTAGAACTTGAAGATAGAACTTGAGAGAGATCAATTTGATGAAGAAAATTGAAGAATGAAAGTGTTTGTAGGTGTTTTTGGTCGTTGGTATATGGATTAGATATAAAGGATGTGTAATTTTGTTTACATGTAAATAAGTCATGAATGATTACTAATATTTTTGTAATTTTATGAGATATTTCATGCTAGTTGCCAAATGATGGTTCCCACATGTGTTAGGTGACTCACATGGGCTGCTAAGAGCTGATCATTGGAGTGTATATACCAATAGTACATACATCTAAAAGCTGTGTATTGTACGAGTACGAATACGGGTGTATACGAGTAGAATTGTTGATGAAACTGAACGAGGATGTAATTGTAAGCATTTTTGTTAAGTAGAAGTATTTTGATAAGTGTCTTGAAGTCTTTCAAAAGTGTATGAATACATATTAAAACACTACATGTATATACATTTTAACTGAGTCGTTAAGTCATCGTTAGTCGTTACATGTAAATGTTGTTTTGAAGCCTTTAGGTTAACGATCATGTTAAGTGTTGTTAACCCATTGTTTATTATATCAAATGAGATGTTAAATTATTACATTATCATGATATTATGATATATTAATATATCTTAATATGATATATATACAATTAAATGTCGTTACAACGATAATCGTTACATATATGTCTCGTTTCGAAATCATTAAGTTAGTAGTCTTGTTTTTACATATGTAGTTCATTGTTAATATACTTAATGATATGTTTACTTATCATAATACCATGTTAACTATATATATATATCCATATATATGACATTATATAGTTTTTACAAGTTTTAGCGTTCGTGAATCACCGGTCAACTTGGGTGGTCAATTGTCTATATAAAACCTATTTCAATTAATCAAGTCTTAACAAGTTTGATTGCTTAACATGTTGGAAACACTTAATCATATAAATATCAATTTCATTTAATATATATAAAATGGAAAAGTTCGGGTCACTACAATAAAAGGCTAATTCGAATGAAAAGTCGGAATTCACTTGTTGGAGTTGTGACAAAATTGGCAAATTTGGAGAGAGATTGTAAAGTTATTTTCGGTAATAATAACACCAAAAGAGCTAGCACAGATATGTGTTAAACGTTTACTCAGTTTCTGAGAGTTTTTCAGGTGTATAGCTATATGCATAAATCTTTCCTTCCATAGATGAAGTGCGGTTGGTTCATCCTATCGATTGAAGTGTTTTCAAGAATTATGAAGGGTTTGAATCGCAGATTGTAATCTTCAAGATACAAATGATGTTTAATATAAAATTAAGTGGCAAATTTGAAGAATTGTTTAGTTTCATATGTTATAATCAACATTTTAATTCATTTTAATTGTCCAATGTTGGCAGTTCATAGTTAGCAGTCCACAATTAGTAATTCAATAATTCATATATAGTTTATAATATTCGAATTAATTAATACGTATTCGTGACCCATTGTATACATGTCTCAGACTCGATCACAACTCAAAGTATATATATTATTGTAGAATTAACCTCAACCCTGTATAGCTAACTCGAACATTACTGCATATAGAGTGTCTATGGTAATTCCAAATAATATATATAGATGCGTCGATATGATATGTCAAAACCTTGTATACGTGTCCCGATATTTAAAGTGCGTAAAATAAATAACAAAAATTAAATGACAATAAATAAAATTGCGAGAATTTAAATTGCGATAAATAAATTGCGATAAATAAATGTAATAAAGAATTAACAGTTAGCTAGGAACAGTTAGCTAGGACTTTGTTAGCGTGGATTCTTAACAGAATTTCTCATAGTTAATTTGTTTGTTTCTAACAAATTTTATTTTGTCCAATGTTTTCTTCATTATGCCACTCATTGGATTCTGGTAAGTCAAAATTCAAATATGAAATTGAATGAGAATGGTTATTTTGTGGTGAATGGATTCGTATATCTCATGGATGTAAGTAGGATAGTAAATGACTGTTGAATCAGATTCGAAGAATGTACAGTGTAACTTATTAATGTGAAATCTAAATATTCCTCGGGTATTACCTACCCATTAAAATATTTTCACCATTAACAGTTTGTACGAAAGAACTTTTAATTACAATCTTTATGAAAATATATATACATATATATTTTCTTCAGATGTAACTATGGATTTAATGAGTCAAAATGATATTAATCTCATTTGATTTATCGTTAGAACTAGAATACATAATCTCTAAAACATTATAGATTACCTAATCGCCATGTCGAACGAAGATAAATGAGGTAGAACAATACGTAGAGCGATGATTATACTCGAGGTATAGTATGCGATGTTGAGGCATGGATTGTTGATGGTACTGGTGATGCTATTGATGGTACTGTTGGTGTTGGTGATGTTGCTGAAGCTGGTAAATTTTGCACCCTATTCTCCAAATTGATTACTCGAGCGCGGAGTTCGTTGACTTCTTTTATTATTCCGGGATGATTGTCGGTCGGAACGAGGCGAATGAATAAGGTTTAGAATATGATATAGTATGTAATCATGACGAGATATTCGAGAAATGAGGGTGAGAATGGTATTTCGGACTTGTTCATCGGTAAGTGCTTCAGGTTCTTCATCAAGAGGTGAATTTGGTTGATAGAAAGGATCACCTTCTTTTTGTCTCCAATGATTAAGTAGGCTACGAACCCATCAAATGAATTGGTTGATTCATTCTGGTAACACTGCTTTCGGAGCTTAAGTGAAACTCCATATCGGAATAGCTGTCGGAATCCGAGGAATTCGAATTGGTTGAGGGATTCATCTCGTACTATCAGATGAAGGATTTTCAATAAGAAATAGATTATAGGATGTAGATTAGTACCCTGCAATACATAATTTACATATGCATATATAATACTAAAATCCCATAAGTTACGGAGGAATCTACGGAAGCTGTCAGGCAAAGTCTACAGTAACAGATACGCGAAGATATGAATTATCAGATACGCTAAGATATGAATTTTGTCTATACACCATTCATGTAATTAATACAGTAAGATGTGTCTAGACTAAGAATGATAAGTAAGTGATTCCCTAAGAATGATAAGCAGGTAATTTTCGACACAAAATGATAAGCAAAACTTTTGACATGCAGACACGGTGGAAGTCCAGACCCACTAATGCATCTAAACAACTATCAGTTAGACACACTAATGCAAGACCTGGTTCGCTAAGACCACCACTCTGATACCAACTCTAATGACCCGTCCTAATCCATCTGGACAAATACATTACATTTGGTTACATCGCGAGGTACTTGACCTCTATATGATACATTTTACAAACATTTCATTCGTTTTTGAAAGACAAACTTTCATTACATCGAAAGTTGACAGTATGCATACCATTTCATAATATATCCAATTATAAATTACTTAATAATAATCTTGATGAACTCAACGACTCGAATACAACGTCTTTTGTAATATGTCATGAATGACTCCAAGTAGTATCTCTAAAATGAGCAAATGCACAGCGAAAGATTTCTTTCATACCTGAGAATAAACATGCTTTCAAGTGTCAACCAAAAGGTTGGTGAGTTCATTAGTTTATCGAAATCAATCATTTCCATAATTTTAATAGACCACAAGATTTCATATTTCCATTTCTCATAAACATCATGCATAAAAATCATTCATATGGATTGAACACCTGGTAACCGACGTTAACATAATGCATATAGAATATCCCCAAAACAGAAATCCATCTGTATTAATAACTCGAAGTACTAAAGAATACCATTTTCCAGTATGGGGGGAGTTAGTGCCCGTAGATCTACCTTTAGGATTCGCGTCAATTAGGGTGTCTGTTCCCTAATTCTTAGGCTACCAAGCTAAAAGGGGTGATATTCGATTCGATAATCCAACCATAGAATGTAGTTTCGATTACTTGTGCCTATTTCGTAAAACATTTATAAAAGCAGCGCATGTATTCTCAGTCTCAAAAATATATATTGCAAAACCATTTAAAAAGGGAGTAATGAAACTCACAATACTGTATTTTGTAGTAAAAATACATATGACGGAACTGAACAATGCAGTGTTGACCTCGGATTCACGAACCTATATCATTCATATTCATATATATATTAAAACATATATTTGTAGTCGAACAAATATATATTAGTATTAATGATATAACTTTTATATTATGTATTTCTTTATTTAATTGAATATATTCATTTCATATATTTCGAATATATATTAATATAGTTAAGTTAAATAAATTTTTACATGAAGATCATTTGTTTGTGAAATTAATAATTATGATAATACTAGTATTAATAATAATATTGATACTATACAATAATAATGATAAAAGTGATAATAATAATAATAATGTTAATAAAATTTATGATATTAATAATGATAATAATACTAAATCGTTTTAAATATATTTTTATATATGTGTGTGTGTGTATATATATATATATATATATATATATATATATATATATATATATATATATATATATATATATATATATATATATATATATATATATATATATATATATATATATATATATATATATATATATCTTTTCTTTGTTAAGATTATTAATTATAATAATACTTAAATAATATTAGAAATGATAAAAATAATCATATTCATAGAAATAACATAATATTGATAAAAATGATGCTAATTCTAATAATAACACTAATGATAGTTTTTTTTTTTTTTTTTAAATGATACTTTTAATATTCATGATAATAATAATACTTGTACCTATAATGATATTTATGTTAATCGTAACAATAATACATATCTTTAATAATAATATTGATGTGATAATAATAATAATATCAATAAAAATAATAATAATATTAATAATATTAATAAGAGTAATAATAATAACAAATAGAAGAGCTACATCAAAAAGAAAATGGCTTAGAAATAATGCACCAGCCCGGGCTCGAACCCGCGGCCTCTCATTTAAACACAAACAACACCGACCGTTCCTCTGTCTGTTCATTTCTGAAATAAGTCGAACCTATAATCTATTAAACTGATATTCAGTTTCTTCTTCTTTTTCCTCATTTTCTTATCATCTCCTATCATCATCTACTATCTAATATCTTTATTGTTCTTAAAGCATAACCATAATCATAGTCCTAATCCTAATTGTTTGTTTTACATCTTTATCATCTTCGTTAACGTATCAAAACATCATCATCAATTCTCTTCATTTATCATCACCATCGTCATCATATATCATCACCAACATCATCATTAACATCTTAACGTTTCCTATCTCATTTCATTTATCATTAAACCGTAATCAAGATCAAATATTATCGTCTAGAGTGTCAACAGAGAAAAAGATCGATGGTTACACATTCGACCCAACAAAACAACTATACATGGCCTAATAACAAAGTGGGTCTCATCCCAATTAATTAACTTAAAAAAGGCTGTTTCGGTTTTAAAAAAAATAAAGGAGACAACGATTTATAGTCTTATATGATTTTTAATTCTTTAGTCATTCAGTTCACCCAATTGATTAATTATTCTCATAATTGTCCCGATAACCAACTCACATCCTACTTCTTTTAATCTAATCATACTACTTTGCTTTTAAATTTCTAAAAGTTCACGTACTCATGCTCTTCATCTTCATTATCTTATACCGTCTCCCTCATCTACCATCACAACATCTACACCAGATCATCATGCATCATAATCACTTAGGGATTTTAAATCACCATCATCGTGTTTCACCGATAGCAGAAAGAAAGAAAAGGAATAAGGTTTCGATGGGTTGCAGCTAAAGTAGAAATAATGGTAGCAGCAGAATTTGTTTCAGGCGCATCATTTAGAAATTAGAAACACGTGTTTGCAGTAGCAAAACAGTGAGCGGTACCATTATCATCATTACATTAAGCAGATCGTGTGACAAGCAAGTTAGATCGTGTGACAAGCAAGTTATCGAGCTTAACTATATGAAATAATGAGTTCAAATTATTCTTACCCAATTGAGTTTAGTTCGAACTTAAGCAGGCTAAAGATTTCTTCAAGAAACACGTGCTCATAACGAGCCAAACTCGAGCTTAATGATGGTTGCAAGTCGATTAAAGAATGGAAAATGAGTAGTTGTAGTAGCAAAGGTAGCTGCAAGTTGGTGGCGACAGGTTGCAGAAGAATAGCAACACCGGCAGCGTCTTTGAAGGTGCTTTTCTAATAGAGAGAGATAATAGAGAAAAGGGATGGTGGTTTGTTGTTGTTGGGTCTAATGACCCGTCCTAATCCATCTGAACGAATACATTACAATTGATTACATCGTGAGGTACTTGACCTCTATATGATACATTTTACATACATTGCATTTGTTTTTAAAAGACAAACTTTCATTTCATTGAAAGTTGACGCCATGCATACCACTTCATAATATACCCAACTATAATTGACTTAATAATAATCTTGATGAACTCAATGACTCGAATGCAACGTCTTTTGAAATATGTCATGAATGACTCCAAGTAATATCTCTAAAATGAGCAATTGCACAGCGGAAGATTTCTTTCATACCTGAGAATAAACATGCTTTCAAGTGTCAACCAAAAGGTTGGTGAGTTCATTAGTTTAACATAAATAATCATTTCCATCATTTTAATAGACCACAAGATTTTCATTTTCAGTTCTCATAAATATACGTCTCATGCATAGAGACAAAAATCATTCATATGAATTGAACACCTGGTAACCGACATTAACAAGATACATATAAGAATATCCCCTATCATTCCGAGAAATCCTTCGGACATGATAAAAACGAATTCGAAGTACTAAAGCATTTGGTACTTTGGATGGGGTTCGTTAGGCCCAATAGATCTATCTTTAGGATTCACGTCAATTAGTAGATCGGTTTACTAATTCTTAGGCTACCAAGCAAAAAGGGGCATATTCGGCTTCGGTCATTCAACCATATAATGTAGTTTCGATTACTTGTGTCTATTTCGTAAAACATTTATAAAAATTGTGCATGTATTCTCAGGCCAAAAATATAAAGGGTAAAAAGGCAAATGAAACTCACAATACTATATTTTGTAGTAAAAATACATATGACGACATTGAACAATGCAGGGTTGGCCTCGGATTCACGAACCTATATAAATTGTATATCTATTAAAACATATAATGTAAATCACAAAATTTCATTTATTAATATATGTTATTTATGTAATTGTAGTTATATAATATTCATACTAAATTTTATTTAAATCATATACTTGTATTATATCTTAAATTATGTGTCATATATGTTTATTTTGTATATATATCTAAAATGATTATTATAATTATATTAGTATCTATATATATTTAGTATTATATTAAAAATACCTAATTTTTTATATGTAAGTATTTAATATGTTTTCATATAGTTATATGGAATATCAATATAATTATAGTATATATATAATAGGTGTGCTTTTATGTACAAAATATTTATTTGTTAAAAATGATATTTCGATATTAATGTTTTACTAGTGATAATAATAATAACTAAAATAATTTTACTACTAATGATAATAGTGATAATGATAATAGTAATAATGATACTAGATATGATAATCATTTAAATAATAATAATGATAATACTCTTAATTATAAAATGTTACAATTTCTAATATTAATGATAATAATAATAAGTTTTTGTTATTTTTATAACAATAATCATAATCATAATCATAATGATAATAATAATACTATAATGATAAGATTACTAATAATAATAATATAATTAATACTTATAATAATATTATTGATAATGCTTATGCATATGGTAGTAATAATAATAATTTAATACTAATAATAACAATAACAATATTCCTACTTATAACTATAATCATACTAATAAAAATGATAATATCAATAATACTTGATAATGTTAATAAATGGTAACTTTTATGAATGCACCTATATTAGTAATAATAATAAGGATAATAGTAATTATAATTATAATACTTGTAAGGATAACAATAATTAATATTATCAATAACAATAATAATAATAACAATAATAATAATGATTAATAATAATAATAATAATAATAATAATAATAATAATAATAATAATAATAATAATAATAATAATAATAATAATAATAATAATAATTATAATAATAATAATAATAATAATAATAATAATAATAATAATAATAATAATAATAATAATAATAATAATAATAATAATAGAATTAATAATAAAAACTACCTTAGAGACTCCTCTTAAAAAAAATGCTCGAAGTGGGACTCAAACCCGAGACCTCTCGCTCCCTCCTAACGCCCTCAACCATTCCACCATCCTTGCTTTTCTGATTAAAACCCCATACTATATTTATTTAACCGAAGATTCTGTTTTCTTATAACTTCTTCTTCTTCTTCACCAATTCAAACGGCCATAATCAAATCAACACAAACACGAATTATAAATTCGTTTTCAGACTTGAAACTTAATTACAACGACTTGTATTTGTGGAATTTGTTCAACAAACATAAAAAGAAAATAAAATTTGTTGCTGCTGTGTCGTGAAAACAAAAGGCAACTTCAACTTTGATTATGCTTTCTAGACGTTTTCATACTAAAATTTGTATATGAAAGATGTAGTAATTCACTCATAGAAACTTCGTGATTCGTCAATTGATTCTGAAATATCAAGAAAATTTTGAATTCTAGGATGAATAAAAGGTTGACTTTTCTGAATTTAAACTTTGACCTTGCAATTCATCATTGTTTTATCGAATTAAAATCTGAAATTGCGCGTATACATTCACGACATGAATAAGAAAAGATTTGAATTCTTACTTTTCCTCAATTTGACCCGAATCAGATTAAATGCTAAATGGTTTTCGAATTTCATGACAGGAGAAAAAAATAAAAATAAAAAGAATCTGTTTTCTTTATAAAAGTTCGTAGAAGTGAAATGTATGATGTGGTTTGATGGATAATTGATATTAGTGATTGAAAAATCGTATGGTTCTATGTAAGGTCGATGTGTCTCTGGTATCACGGGTATACAGAATCGATGGATAGAAACAGATGAAAGAAAATCTGATAGTGATATATAGATAAATATCATACGTACTATATATCAGTATTTACATTTATATATCTGCATCTATATTTATATATCTGATATATTATAATTAATCTTAATAATTAATAAATATATTAATAATATTAATACTTTTAATATTATATATAATGATAAAAAAATATAGTAATAATAAAAATAAAAATAATCTGACAGTAATAATAAAAATATTATTATTAAGGACAATGATAATAATGATGATAATATAATAATAATAATAATAATAATAATAATAATAATAATAATAATAATAATAATAATAATAATAATAATAATAATAATTATAATAATAATAATAATAATAATAATAATAATAATAATAATAATAATAATAATAATAATAGTATTAATATAAAAAATTTCTATTACACATAATTATTTATATAAACTGAAATATTATGAATTTCTATATATAATCTTTATAACTTACTTCTATTTTAATATCCTATATATAGTTATGTAATAAAATGTTATATATTACATATATTAACATATTAATCAACAATTATATATATATATATATATATATATATATATATATATATATATATATATATATATATATATATATATATATATATATATATATATATATATATATATATTCGTTATTAACTTCGTTAAAATAAAACGAGTATTTCTAGATAATGTATTCAAAGCTTCTAAAATACTATATATATATATATATATATATATATATATATATATATATATATATATATATATATATATATATATATATATATATATATAACTATTACATAACAAGTTTTTATTACAAAAAAAATATATAGATTAAATATACATATATACTAAATTACATAAACTTATTATACATTAATTGTTTTGTTAATGTTTTCAAGTTATCATATACATACACATGTTTATATAAATATATATGTACATATTTATTGACAAACAGTTGTTCGTGAATCGTCGATAATAGTCAAAGGGTCAATTGAATGTATAAAACAGTTCAAACATTTTCGAGACTCAACCTTACAGGCTTTGTGTGATGACCCGGGAATTTCCGATCAAATTTAAACTTAAATCTTTAGATGTTCCCGACACGATAAGCAAAGTTTGTTAAGATTGAATCTCAAAAGTTTTAAAATGTGTTCATACATTCAATTACCCTTTGACCATTCCCGACGATTCACGAACAATTGTGTATAAGTAAAAATGTATATAAATAAAAAAATAAACAAAAGAATATACAAATTTATGTTATTAGTTAAATGAAATTATATATAAAGATAGATGATTGTTATACATAATTATTATTTCTATTAGAATATATATAAGAAACATAAATATTATATGTGAAAATAAATATTAGTTAGGATGAAATAACATAATGTTTAAAGAAATATAAATGATTATAAATAAGACAGTTATACATTCATAGTTTATATGCAACCATATATTATATAGTGTATTAAAATGTATAAATATTCAATATATATTAACATATAATATATATTGTATAATTATTAAATATTACATAATTAATAATACGTAATACTAATATATTAAATGAAATTACAAGTTAAAATATAAATGTTATATCATTATATTTACTTTCATTACTAATATTAGTATCAATATTAATATTAATATTAGTATATTACTATTTAATATAATATATAGAATTGATACATCTAATTTGTTATATCATTATAATTAGTAGTAAGATTTTAATTTTTAGTTATGTTGATTATTTATTATTATTATTATCTTTAACAATTTATTATTATTAATAACATTAGTATTATTATAATTATATTTATTAGAAAATAAGACAATATATTATCATTATCATTGGAAATATTATTTTACCATTATTATAATTATGATTTTAAATAGTATTATGAATATTATTATTATAATTACCTTTATCATCAAAAATTATTATTAAACTTATTATTTTTATTAAAATTATCATTATTGTTATTACTAATACCATTACATTATTATCATTAGATTCTTTATCAATAATTATTATTAATATTATTATTATTAACAGTATTATTATTATTAATTATATGTATAATTATTATTTATTAATATTAATGATATATAACAGTTAAAGAATCCCATTTTTGTTATACATCACCATCAAACTTTTATTTTTGTCTGAACTAGTACACATCGAAAATCAAACTTCCTAATGCAGACAAATTGAGTTATAGGTCTCCATCTACCCTTTATTATTTTTATGTTATTTTCTTTTTCTCTGATTAAAAAAAAAAAAAAAACTATGTCAACAATATCTGTATATACACAACAATCAGTTGCTTAATGAGAGGAGAAAAGATATTCGATTTTCCCTATCATCAGTAACAAATATCAATTTCAACTAAGTCAATTTGTGGAATTAAAACCGAAAATATCAAAAGCTAAACCGTTTATATCTCTGTTCGTGTCACATTCAACAGAAAGCTTGATTCCTAAAGTTTTTTTTTAAATCCATAAATGTAGTTTTGTTTGGAATATTCTGAACGATCTTACTGCAAAAGATCATCTTCCAATTCCTCTTTATCACTTCTAATTTTGAAGTCAAAGTGATGATTTCAAAAAGTCAAACATTTTGTTTATCCAAAAATTCGAATTCGTTTTCGTGATTCTGTTGAAATTGATAAGTCCTAAAGTTTGCATACATGATTTCTAAACTAGTTCATGTAGAAAGAATTGTCCAAAACTTTCTCTAAGTCAAAAATTGATTTTTGGTTTTTAAAGAGAGTCGCGAACAACAGGTTTGTTTTTTTTTTTTGTGTTAATCATGAAGCACACTTTATAGTTTTCTGATTATATAAGCCTTAAAAAAATCTCAATTAGAAGTTAGGATTGGTTATGGATCGATTCAGTTTTTGGGTGTAAAGAAGAAGAGTAATAGGAAACAGAAACACTTATTAAATATAAACGGGATTGGGATATAATCAGAAAAGTATCATGGCTTGGATGGTTGAGTGTGTGTCGGGTTAGCGAGGGGTCTCGAGTTCGATCCTAGGTGCAGACAGTATTCTTTTTACAGCTCGAATTAAAGGTAGTTTTAATTTTTTTTATTTTTATTAATATTGTTGTTATAAATTATTAGTGTTATTATTACTAAATATTATTAGAATTTTAATTATTATTATTACTACCATGCTTAAGTAATATGAATATTATTATTATTATTATTATTATTAATATTAACATTATTGATGCAATTGTTATTACAAATTTTACCATTTAAGAATTAGTTATCATTTATCATTATTATTATTATGATTATGGTTATAATTAAGAATATGGTTGTTAGTATTATTATTATTATTATTATAATTATTAATGACTAAGATATGTATTATCATTATTATTGTGTAGACATAAATACTATAATTAATGTTATTGTCATTTTATTATTAGGTAACCTCATTAAGTATTATTAAAGTTATTACTGATAGTACTAATATTAAAATAAATATTAGTATGATTAGGATTATTATTATTATGAGTAGCTTTTAATGAACCATTACTAAAATTATTAATATTAGTAATAAAATGGTTATGTTTATAGTTACAAATAATATCAATATCGTTACTATTATCATTAATACTAGAAGTATCATATATTTTTTTTTTAAACTAGTAATATCATTATTATTAGCATTAAAAGTATTATTAAAGTTATTATTTTATATGAAACTTACATCATTATTATTATATTTAAATTTAATAGTATTATTAACATATCTTAATATTTCCATTAACTTAACTAACAAATGATATTCATATAACAATATATTTAATACACATAAGTAAACTATATTAAGATCTTATTAATTATTAAAATATATAACATAAATATATAATAAAAGATATAAAAATTATCACTAATAATAATATGAATATTGGTTCGATTACGACAATATGTATTAATGAATATACGAATGATATAGGTTCGTGAATCCGAGGCCAACCCAGCATTGTTCAATATAGTCATATGTATTTTTACTACAAAATACATTAGGTGAGTTTCATTTACTTCCCCTTTTACTCTTTACATTTTTGGGGCTGAGAAAACATGCAAATGTTTTATTAACTGTTTTACAATAATTATATGCGTGAGTTTCATTACTCCCTTTTAAATGCTTTTGCAATATATATTTTTGGGACTGAGAATACATGCGCTGTTTTTATAACTGTTTTACGAAATAGACACAAGTAATTGAAACTACATTATATGGTTGAATGATCGAAATCGAATATGCCCCTTTTAGTCTGGTAATCTAAGAATTAGGGAACACACACCCTAATTGACGCGAATCCTAAAGATAGATCTATCGGGCCCAACAAGCCCCATCCAAAGTACCGGATGCTTTAGTACTTCGAAATTTATATCATGTCCGAAGGAGGATCCCGGAATGATGGGGATATTCTTATATGCATATTGTGAATGTCGGTTACCAGGTGTTCAATCCATATGAATGATACTTTTGTCTCTATGTACGGGACGTATGTTTATGAGAAATGGAAATATGAAATCTTGTGGTCTATTAAAATTATGAAATGATTATTTATGTTAAACTAATGAACTCACCAACCTTTTGGTTGACACTTTAAAGCATGTTTATTCTCAGGTACAAAAGAAATCTTCCGCTGTGCATTTGCTCATCTTAGAGATATTACTTGGAGTCATTCATGACATATTTCAAAAAACGTTGCATTCGAGTCGTTGAGTTCATCAAGATTATTATTAAGTCAATTATAGTAAGATATATTACGAAATAGTATGCATGTTATCAACTTTCAATGAAATGAAAGATTGTCTTTTCAAAAACGAATGCAATGTTTGTAAAACGTATCATATAGAGGTCAAGTACCTCGCGATGTAATCAACCGTTGTGAATCATTTATAATCGAGATGGACTTCGTCTGGATGGATTAGGACGGGTCCTTTCAGTTGGTATCAGAGCGGTGGTCATAGCGAACCAGGTCTTGCATTAGTGTGTCTAACTAGGAGTTGTTAGGATACATAAGTGAGTCTGGACTTCGACTTAATAGTTGTTAGGTTACTTTAAGGAGTCTGGACTTGAACCTGGTCTGCATGTCAAAAGTTTTGCTTATCATTTCGTGTCGAAAAATTACCTGCTTATTATTCTTAGAGAATCACTTGCTTATCATTCTTAGTCTAAACACGTTTTACTGCATTGACTGCATGAATAGTGTAAAGACAAAATTCATATCTTAGCGTATCTGTTACTGTAACTTTGTCTGACATATTCCGTAAATTCCTCCGTAACTTATGGGATTTTAGTATTATATATGTATATGTAAATTATGTATTGCAGGGTACTAATTTATATCCTATAATCTATTTCTTATCGAAAATCCTTCATCTGATTGTACAAGATGAATCCCTCAACCAGTTCGAGTCCCTCAGATTTCGATAACTATTCCGATAGTTATTCCGACAGCTATTCCGACATGGATATTGACCTAAGCTCCGGAAGCAATGTCACCAGAATGAATCAATCAATCAGCCATCCCCAATTCATCTGATGCATTCGTAGTCGACTTAATTAATGGAAACGCGCAGAAGGCAATCCCTTCCACCAACCGAATTCACCTCTTGACAATGAACCTGAAGCGTTTACCGGCGAACCTGTTTGAGACACCATTTTCAGTCTTATTTCCAGAGTAACTCGACAAGATTATATTCTATCCATAATTCTGAACCTTATTCATCTGCTTGTTCCAACCGACAGTCATCTTGGAATAATAGGAGAAGTCAACGAACTTCGCGCTCGAGTAATCAATCTGGAGAATATGGTACAAAATGTACCAGCTTCAGCAACATCATCGGCACCAACAGTACCATCAGTAACAGCACCAGTACCATCAACAATCCATGCCTCAACATCTCATTCTGTACCTTGAGTATAATCATCGTTCTACGTATCGTTCTACATCGATTATCTTCTTTCTTCATGACGATTAAGTAATCTCTAAATGTTTTAGAGATTATGTATTCTAGTTCTAATGGTAAACCAAATGAGTTTAATATCGCATTGACTCATTAAATCCATAATTACGTCTGAAGAAAATATATATGTATATATGTTTTCATAAAGATTGTAATTAAAATTTTTATTGTACAAACTGTTAATGGTGAAAATACTTTAACGGATAGGTAATACCCGAGGAACATTTAGATTTCGCATTAATAAGTTACACTGTACATTCTTCGAATCTGATTCAACAGTCATTTACTATCCTATTTACATCTACCGATATACGAATCCGTTCACCACAGAATAACCATTTTCATTCAAATTCAATTTCATATTTGGATTTTGACTTACCAGAATCCAACAAGTGGCATAATGAAGAAATAATAAACACAATAAAAATTGATTAGAAACAGACTAATTAACAACATGAAATTCTATTAAGAATCCACGCTAACAAAATCCTAGCTAACTGTTCCTAGCTAACTGTTAATTCCTTATTACCATTTAATTTATTTATCGCAGTTTATTTATCGCAATTTATATTCTCGCAATTTTATTTATCGTCATTTAATTTCTGTTATTTACTTTACGCACTTTATTTATTGCCATTTAATTTCTGTATTTATTTTTCGCACCTTAAATATCGGGACACGTATACAAGGTTTTGACATATCATATCGACGCATTTATATATATTATTTAGAATAACCATAGACACTCTATATGCAGTAATGATCGAGTTCTCTATACAGGGTTGAGGTTGATTCTACAATAATATATATAATTTGAGTTTTGATCGAGTCTGAGACGTATACGGGTCACGACACGTATTAATTAATTCGAATATTATATATGAATTATTGAAATGCTAACTGTGGATTAGTAACTGTGGACTATCAACATTGGACAATTAAAATGAATTAAAATATTGATTATAACATATGAAACTAAACAATTCTTCAAGTTTGCCACTTGATTTCGTCTTAAACATCATTTGTATCTTCACGATTACAATCTGCGTTCAAACCTTTCATGATTTTTGAAAACACCTCAATCGATAGGATGAATCAACCGCACTCCATCTACGGAAGGAAAGATTTATGCATATAGTTATGCACCAGAGAAACTCTCGGCAACTGAGTAAAAGTTTAACACGTAGCCGCGCCAGATCCTTTGGCATTTATTAGCAAAAATAACTTTACGATCCCTTTTCAAAGTAGCCAATTTTGTCACAGCTCCAGCAAGTCAACTTCGACTTTTCATTCGAAGTAACCTTACTATAATCCTGATATATACGATTACCCTTTTGATACCAGAGAATTCTTTTATATTCCACTATATTACCAGTAGACGTACCAGCAACCTCGTTGCTCCTTGGCTCAAATCTCTCTGACAAATCATTATATTTATATTTATTCATTGAAACCCTATCATATGTAGTGACCCGAACTTTTCCATGTTTATATATATTAATTGAGATTGATATTTACATGATTAAATGTTTCCAACATGTTAAACAATCAAACTTGTTAAGACTTGATTAATTGAAATATGTTTCATATAGACAATTGACCACCCAAGTTGACCGGTGATTCACGAACGTTAAAACTTGTAAAAACTATATGATGACATATATATGGATATATATATATAGTTAACATGATACTATGATAAGTAAACATATCATTAAGTATATTAACAATGAACTACATATGTAAAAACAAGACTACTAACTTAATGATTTTTAAACGAGACATATATGTAACGATTATCGTTGTAAAGACATTTAATGTATATATATCATATTAAGAGATATTCATACATGATAATATCATGATAATATAATAATTTAAAATCTCATTTGATATTATAAACATTGGGTTAACAACATTTAACAAGATCGTTAACCTAAAGGTTTCAAAACAACACTTACATGTAACGACTAACGATGACTTAACGACTCAGTTAAAATGTATATACATGTAGTGTTTTAATATGTATTTATACACTTTTGAAAGACTTCAATACACTTATCAAAATACTTCTACTTAACAAAAATGCTTACAATTACATTCTCGTTCAGTTTCATCAACAATTCTACTCGTATGCACCCGTATTCGTACTCGTACAATACACAGCTTTTAGATGTATGTACTATTGGTATATACACTCCAATGATCAGCTATTAGCAGCCCATGTGAGTCACCTAACACATGTGGGAACCATCATTTGGCAACTAGCATGAAATATCTCATAAAATTACAAAAATATGAGTAATCATTCATGACTTATTTACATGAAAACAAAATTACATATCCTTTATATCTAATCCTTACACCAACGACCAAAAAACCTACAAACACTTTCATTCTTCAATTTTCTTCATCTAATTGATCTCTCTCAAGTTCTATCTTCAAGTTCTAAGTGTTCTTCATATATTCTACAAGTTCTAGTTACATAAAATCAAGAATACTTTCAAGTTTGCTAGCTCACTTCCAATCTTGTAAGGTGATCATCCAACCTCAAGAAATCTTTGTTTCTTACAGTAGGTTATAATTCTAATACAAGGTAATAATTATATTCAAACTTTGGTTCAATTTCTATAACTATAACAATCTTATTTCAAGTGATGATCTTACTTGAACTTGTTTTCGTGTCATGATTCTGCTTCAAGAACTTCGAGCCATCCAAGGATCCGTTGAAGCTAGATCCATTTTTCTATTTTCCAGTAGGTTTATCCAAGGAACTTAAGGTAGTAATTATGTTCATAACATCATTCGATTCATACATATAAAGCTATCTTATTCGAAGGTTTAAACTTGTAATCACTAGAACATAGTTTAGTTAATTTTAAACTTGTTTGCAAACAAAAGTTAATCCTTCTAACTTGACTTTTAAAATCAACTAAACACATGTTCTATATCTATATGATATGCTAACTTAATGATTTAAAACCTGGAGACACGAAAAACACCGTAAAACCAGATTTACGCCGTCGTAGTAACACCGCGGGCTGTTTTGGGTTAGTTAATTAAAAACTATGATAAACTTTGATTTAAAAGTTGTTATTCTGAGAAAATGATTTTTATTATGAACATGAAACTATATATAAAAATTATGGTTAAACTCAAAGTGGAAGTATGTTTTCTAAAATGGTCATCTAGACGTCGTTCTTTCGACTAAAATGACTACCTTTACAAAAATGACTTGTAACTTATTTTTCCGACTATAAACCTATACTTTTTCTATTTAGATTCATAAAATATAGTTCAATATGAAACCATAGCAATTTGATTCACTCAAAACGGATTTAAAATGAAGAAGTTATGGGTAAAACAAGATTGGATAATTATTCTCATTTTAGCTACGTGAAAATTGGTAACAAATCTATTCCAACCATAACTTAATCAACTTGTATTGTATATTATGTAATCTTGAGATACCATAGACACGTATACAATGTTTTGACCTATCATGTCGACACATCTATATATATTTCGGAACAACCATAGACACTCTATATGTGAATGTTGGAGTTAGCTATACAGGGTTGAGGTTGATTCCAAAATATATATAGTTTGAGTTGTGATCAATATTGAGATACGTATACACTGGGTCGTGGATTGATTCAAGATAATATTTATCGATTTATTTCTGTACATCTAACTGTAGACAACTAGTTGTAGGTTACTAACGAGGACAGCTGACTTAATAAACTTAAAACATCAAAATATATTAAAAGTGTTGTAAATATATTTTGAACATACTTTGATATATATGTATATATTGTTATAGGTTCGTGAATCAACCAGTGGCCAAGTCTTACTTCCCAACGAAGTAAAAATCTGTGAAAGTGAGTTATAGTCCCACTTTTAAAATCTAATATTTTTGGGATGAGAATACATGCAGGTTTTATAAATGATTTACAAAATAGACACAAGTACGTGAAACTACATTCTATGGTTGAATTATCGAAATCGAATATGCCCCTTTTTATTAAGTCTGGTAATCTAAGAATTAGGGAACAGACACCCTAATTGACGCGAATCCTAAAGATAGATCTATTGGGCCTAACAAACCCTATCCAAAGTATCGGATGCTTTAGTACTTCGAAATTTATATCATATCCGAAGGTTGTCCCGGAATGATGGGGATATTCTTATATATATGCATCTTGTTAATGTCGGTTACCAGGTGTTCACCATATGAATGATTTTTATCTCTATGTATGGGATGTGTATTGAAATATGAAATCTTGTGGTCTATTATTATGATTTGATATATATAGGTTAAACCTATAACTCACCAACATTTTTGTTGACGTTTTAAGCATGTTTATTCTCAGGTGATTATTAAGAGCTTCCGCTGTCGCATACTTAAATAAGGACGAGATTTGGAGTCCATGCTTGTATGATATTGTGTAAAAACTGCATTCAAGAAACTTATTTTGTTGTAACATATTTGTATTGTAAACCATTATGTAATGGTCGTGTGTAAACAGGATATTTTAGATTATTATTATTTGATAATCTACGTAAAGCTTTTTAAACCTTTATTGATGAAATAAAGGTTATGGTTTGTTTTAAAATGAATGCAGTCTTTGAAAAACGTCTCATATAGAGGTCAAAACCTCGCAACGAAATCAATTAATATGGAACGTTTTTAATCAATAAGAACGGGACATTTCAGTTGGTATCCGAGCGTTGGTCTTAGAGAACCAGAATTTTGCATTAGTGTGTCTTATCGAGTTTGTTAGGATGCATTAGTGAGTCTGGACTTCGACCGTGTTTACTTGAAAAATGATTGCTTAACAAATTTTGTTGGAAACTATATATTTTTAACATGTGAATATTATGTGATATATTAATCTCTTAACGCGTTTGATATTATGTGATAGATGTCTACCTCTAGAACAAGTCCCATTGACTCACCTAATAATAATGAAGAGTCAAAGGTAAATTGGAATGATTCGTGGACTGATTCACAAGTTCCCGAAGAGGAACCGAAAGAAGAGTCGGAACCGGAAGAAGAATCGGAACCGGAAGAAGAATCGGAACCGGATGAAGAAATAGAACTGGTGGGGGAAATAATAAAACGGTTAAGTAAAAGAAAATCCTCAACCAACCGACCAAGGTTAATTATTGTCAATGGTGTTTCCGCCAAGGAAGCAAAATATTGGGAGGATTACCAATTCTCCGATGAATCGGATTCCGACGAGAATTCCGATGATGTTATAGAAATTACCCCAACTGAATTTAAAAAGGCAAAAGAAAATAATAAGGGAAAGGGCATAAAAATAGAAAAATCTAATTCCAACCCCGATGAACTTTATATGTATCGTCAACCCCCGAAGTCCTTAAGTTGTAACAATGACCCGGGAACCTCTAAACCACCAGGTTTTTCTAAACCAATGTGAAAAATGACGGCTCGTATTAGGGGAACATCATATATCCCTAGAAACTTGGCAAAACGAACCAAAACCGAAGAAGAAGAAACAAACGAGTCGGAATAAGATAGTTGTATTCGTGTGGTGTAATATATGTAATATAGTGTGCTTATGCTTTATGATATATGTAAAAATTGCTTGTATTAATAAGTATTTTTTTTTTATGAATCTAACTCTTGTCTATTTTACAGTATAAAAACACAAAATGGATAGACAACCCAATATTTTAAGAGACCTACCCGGAGACATGATTGATGAAATCTTGTCTAGAGTCAGTCAGAATTTTTTGGCACAACTATTTAAGGTGAGATCAGTTTGTAAGACATTCGAAGAACGTTCCAAGAATGCCTTGGTTTATAAAAGGCTTTCGTTCGAAAGATGGGGGATATCACATTGGGAAATCCATAAGTTACGATGTGTTTACTTTGACGCATATATTGCGGGGAACCCAAATGCTATTTTACGCAATGGGTTAAGAAATTATTTTGACTCAATATATCCGAATATTGGACTTCGTGATTTAAAAAAAGTGGCTAAAATGCAACATAAAGAAGCATGTTATGCTTACGGATTAGTAATGTTCGCTTCTCACCAAAGTGAGAACAAGAACATCGGGCTACAACTATTAAACAAAACGTTCCCACAAGTGACGGAGTCGGTAATTGGGGTAAGAAATGAGGTTTTTAGATTGTTACGGGACTGTTGGACATTACGTAACCCTCGTCACTTTGATGACGTTACAACACGATGTCTTATCAACGGCCATAACGGTTATGTTCCACAAGACCAAGGATGGGAAGTAATCCTAGTAAAACCAGAATGCATGACTTGTTTCTGGACGTATGAATTACGTGTCTTTATTGCCTTTGCTGAACGACTTGTGTACTAGCTAGAATTATCTTCACAACCATCTTGTATCAAATTTATTGTGTGCTATATTTCATGCTATATGTAAAATAAGCGGTATTGTAAGTTTGTAAAATATTGTGTAAAAGTTTGAACGCGAAATATTATTATAATCAGTTTTTCATATAGAATTGTAGTAGTTGAATTGTATATTAGCTACTAAGTATGAACTTAACGGGAAATGGCACCGACTACTCGACACACCGTAAATATGAATGAAGAGGAATTCCGTACTTTTCTAGCTTCAAACATAGCCGCAGTACAGGCTGCGCTACATACCAACAATAACCTTGGTTCTACCAGTACAGGAAATCGTGTAGGATGCACCTACAAAGAATTCACTGCCTGCAAACCTTTGGAATTTGATGGAACCGAAGGACCGATCGGATTGAAACGGTGGACCGAGAAGGTCGAATCGGTGTTTTCCATAAGTAAGTGTACTGAAGAGGACAAAGTGAAGTACGCTACGCATACCTTCACAGGTTCTGCGTTAACATGGTGGAATACCTATCTAGAGCAAGTGGGACAAGATGATGCGTACGCACTACCGTGGTCAGCATTTAAGCACTTGATGAACGAGAAGTACCGTCCCAGAACCGAGGTCAATAAGCTCAAGACAAAACTTAGAGGGTTACGAACCCAAGGATTTGATATTACCACGTACAGAAGACGATTCACAGAATTGTGCCTATTGTGTCCGGGAGCGTTCGAAGATGAGGAAGAGAAGATCGACGCGTTTGTGAAAGGATTACCGGAAAGAATTCAAGAAGATATAAGTTCACACGAGCCCGCCTCCATACAACAGGCATGTAGAATGGCTCACAAACTAGTGAACCAGATTAAAGAAAGAATTAAAGAACAGACAGCTGAAGAGGCCAATGTGAAGCAAGTCAAAAGAAAGTGGGAGGAAAATGGTGATAAGAATCACCAATACAACAACAATAGCAATTACAATAATAATCGCAACAATTATCCCAACAATCGCAACATCAATCGCAACTACAACAAACGGCCCAACAACAACAACAACAACAACAACAACAACAACAACAATAACAGCAACTACAACAATCATCCCAACAACAATAACAACCGCAACAACAACAACAATCAGAAGCAGCTATGCCAAAGGTGTGAAAAGTATCACTCGGGGTTCTGCACCAAATTTTGCAACAAGTGTAAAAGAAATGGTCATAGCGCGGTGAAGTGTGAGGTCTACGGACCAGGGGTTAACAGAACGAAAGGAACAAATGGTGTCGGAATGAGTAATGGCGGAGCAAGTAGTGTCGGAGCAAGTTATGCCAATGTAGTTTGTTATAAATGTGGAAAACCGGGCCACATTATTAGAAATTGCCCGAACCAAGAGAACACGAATGGACAAGGCCGCGGAAGAGTTTTCAATATTAATGCGGCAGAGGCACAGGAAGACCCGGAGCTTGTTACAGGTACGTTTCTTATTGACAATAAATTTGCTTACGTTTTATTTGATTCGGGTGCGGATAGAAGCTATATGAGTAGAGATTTTTGTGCTAAATTAAGTTGTCCATTGACGCCTTTGGATAATAAATTTTTACTCGAATTAGCAAATGGTAAATTAATTTCAGCAGATAATATATGTCGGAATCGAGAAATTAAACTGGTTAGCGAAACATTTAAGATTGATTTGATACCAGTAGAGTTAGGGAGTTTTGATGTGATAATCGGTATGGACTGGTTGAAAGAAGGTGAAAGCAGAGATCGTATGTTATAAAAATGCAATTCGCATTATACGAGAAGAAGGAGAACCCTTAATGGTGTACGGAGAAAAGGGCAACATGAAGCTACATCTTATTAGTAATTTGAAGGCACAAAAACTAATAAGAAAAGGTTGCTATGCTGTTCTAGCACACGTCGAGAAAGTACAAACTGAAGAAAAGAGCATCAATGATGTTCCCGTCGCAAAAGAATTTCCCGATGTATTTTCAAAAGAATTACCGGGACTACCTCCACATCGATCTGTTGAATTTCAAATAGATCTTGTACCAGGAGCTGCACCAATAGCTCGTGCTCCTTATAGACTCGCACCCAGCGAGATGAAAGAACTGCAAAGCCAACTGCAAGAACTATTAGAACGTGGTTTCATTCGACCAAGCACATCACCATGGGGAGCTCCTGTTTTGTTTGTCAAGAAGAAGGATGGTACATTTAGGTTGTGTATTGACTACAGAGAGTTGAACAAACTTACCATCAAAAACCGTTATCCACTGCCGAGAATTGACGACTTATTTGATCAACTACAAGGCTCGTCGGTTTATTCGAAGATCGATTTACGTTCTGGATATCATCAAATGCGAGTAAAGGAGGATGATATTCCAAAACCTGCTTTTAGGACGCGTTATGGTCATTACGAGTTTATGGTTATGCCGTTTGGATTGACTAACGCACCAGCTGTGTTCATGGACCTTATGAACCGAGTGTGTGGGCCATATCTTGACAAGTTTGTCATTGTTTTGATCGATGACATACTTATTTACTCAAAGAATGATCAAGAGCACGAAGAACATTTGAGAAAAGTGCTAGAAGTATTGAGGAAAGAAAAACTGTACGCTAAGTTTTCAAAGTGTGCATTTTGGTTGGAAGAAGTTCAATTCCTCGATCACATAGTGAACAAAGAAGGTATTAAGGTGGATCCGGCAAAGATAGAAACTGTTGAAAAGTGGGAAACCCCGAAAACTCCGAAACACATACGCCAGTTTTTAGGACTAGCTGGTTACTATAGAAGGTTCATCCAAGACTTTTCCAGAATAGCAAAACCCTTGACTGCATTAACGCATAAAGGGAAGAAATTTGAATGGAATGATGAACAAGAGAAAGCGTTTCAGTTATTGAAGAAAAAGCTAACTACGGCACCTATATTGTCATTGCCTGAAGGGAATGATGATTTTGTGATTTATTGTGACGCATCAAAGCAAGGTCTCGGTTGTGTATTAATGCAACGAACGAAGGTGATTGCTTATGCGTCTAGACAATTGAAGATTCACGAACAAAATTATACGACGCATGATTTGCAATTAGGCGCGGTTGTTTTTGCATTAAAGACTTGGAGGCACTACTTATATGGGGTCAAAAGTATTATATATACCGACCACAAAAGTCTTCAGCACATATTTAATCAGAAACAACTGAATATGAGGCAGCGTAGGTGGATTGAATTATTGAATGATTACGACTTTGAGATTCGTTACCACCCGGGGAATGCAAATGTGGTAGTCGATGCCTTGAGCAGGAAGGACAGAGAACCCATTCGAGTAAAATCTATGAATATAATGATTCATAATAACCTTACTACTCAAATAAAGGAGGCGCAACAAGGAGTTTTAAAAGAAGGAAATTTAAAGGATGAAATACCCAAAGGATCGGAGAAGCATCTTAATATTCGGGAAGACGGAACCCGGTATAGGGCTGAAAGGATTTGGGTACCAAAATTTGAAGATATGAGAGAAATGGTACTTAGAGACGCTCATAAAACCAGATACTCAATACATCCTGGAACGGGGAAGATGTACAAGGATCTCAAGAAACATTTTTGGTGGTCGGGTATGAAAGTCGATGTTGCTAAATACGTAGGAGAATGGTTGACGTGTTCTAAGGTTAAAGCTGAGCATCAGAAACCATCAAGTCTACTTCAACAACCCGAAATCCCGGAATGGAAATGGGAAAAACATTACCATGGATTTCATAACTAAATTGCCAAGGACTGCAAGTGGTTTTGATACTATTTGGGTAATAGTTGATCGTCTCACCAAATCAGCACACTTCCTGCCAATAAGAGAAGATGACAAGATGGAGAAGTTAGCATGACTGTATTTGAAGGAAGTCGTCTCCAGACATGGAATACCAATCTCTATTATCTCTGATAGGGATGGTAGATTTATTTCAAGATTCTGGCAGACATTACAGCAAGCATTAGGAACTCGTCTAGACATGAGTACTGCCTATCATCCACAAACTGATGGGCAGAGCGAAAGGACGATACAAACGCTTGAAGACATGCTACGAGCATGTGTTATTGATTTCGGAAACAGTTGGGATCGACATCTACCGTTAGCAGAATTTTCCTACAACAACATCTACCATTCAAGCATTGAGATGGCGCCGTTTGAAGCACTTTATGGTAGAAAGTGCAGGTGTCCGATTCGTTGGAGTGAAGTGGGGGATAGACAGATTACGGGTTCGGAGATTATACAAGAAACTACCGAGAAGATCATCCAAATTCAACAACGGTTGAAAACCGCCCAAAGTCGACAAAAGAGCTACGCTGACATTAAAAGAAAAGATATAGAATTTGAAATTGGAGAGATGGTCATGCTTAAAGTTGAACCTTGGAAAGGCGTTGTTCGATTTGGTAAATGAGGGAAATTAAATCCAAGGTATATTGGACCATTCAAGATTATTGATCGTGTCGGACCAGTAGCTTACCGACTTGAGTTACCTCAATAACTCGCGGCTGTACATAACACTTTCCACGTCTCGAATTTGAAGAAATGTTTTGCTAAAGAAGATCTCACTATTCCATTATATGAAATATAAATCAACGAAAAACTTCAATTCATCGAAGAACCCGTCAAAATAATGGATCGTGAGGTTAAAAGACTTAAGCAAAACAAGATACCAATTGTTAAGGTTCGATGGAATGCTCGTAGAGGACCCGAGTTCACCTGGGAGTGTGAAGATCATATGAAGAAGAAATACCCGCATCTATTTCCAGAAGATTCGTCAACACCTTCAACAGCTTAAAATTTCGGGACGAAATTTATTTAACGGGTAGGTACTGTAGTGACCCGAACTTTTCCATGTTTATATATATTAATTGAGATTGATATTTACATGATTAAATGTTTCCAACATGTTAAGAAATCAAACTTGTTAAGACTTGATTAATTGAAATATGTTTCATATAGACAATTGACCACCCAAGTTGACCGGTGATTCACGAACGTTAAAACTTGTAAAAACTATATGATGACATATATATGGATATATATATAGTTAAAATGATACTATGATAAGTAAACATATCATTAAGTATATTAACAATGAACTACATATGTAAAAACAAGACTACTAACTTAATGATTTTTAAACGAGACATATATGTAACGATTATCGTTGTAAAGACATTTAATGTATATATATCATATTAAGAGATATTCATACATGATAATATCATGATAATATAATAATTTAAAATCTCATTTGATATTATAAACATTGGGTTAACAACATTTAAGAAGATCGTTAACCTAAAGGTTTCAAAACAACACTTACATGTAACGACTAACGATGACTTAACGACTCAGTTAAAATGTATATACATGTAGTGTTTTAATATGTATTTATACACTTTTGAAAGACTTCAATACACTTATCAAAATACTTCTACTTAACAAAAATGCTTACAATTACATTCTCGTTCAGTTTCATCAACAATTCTACTCGTATGCACCCGTATTCGTACTCGTACAATACACAGCTTTTAGATGTATGTACTATTGGTATATACACTCCAATGATCAGCTATTAGCAGCCCATGTGAGTCACCTAACACATGTGGGAACCATCATTTGGCAACTAGCATGAAATATCTCATAAAATTACAAAAATATGAGTAATCATTCATGACTTATTTACATGAAAACAAAATTACATATCCTTTATATCTAATTCATACACCAACGACCAAAAAACCTACAAACACTTTCATTCTTCAATTTTCTACATCTAATTGATCTCTCTCAAGTTCTATCTTCAAGTTCTAAGTGTTCTTCATATATTCTACAAGTTCTAGTTACATAAAATCAAGAATACTTTCAAGTTTGCTAGCTCACTTCCAATCTTGTAAGGTGATCATCCAACCTCAAGAAATCTTTGTTTCTTACAGTAGGTTATCATTCTAATACAAGGTAATAATCATATTCAAACTTTGGTTCAATTTCTATAACTATAACAATCTTATTTCAAGTGATGATCTTACGTGAACTTGTTTTCGTGTCATGATTCTGCTTCAAGAACTTCGAGCCATCCAAGGATCCGTTGAAGCTAGATCCATTTTTCTCTTTTCCAGTAGGTTTATCCAAGGAACTTAAGGTAGTAATTATGTTCATAACATCATTCGATTCATACATATAAAGCTATCTTATTCGAAGGTTTAAACTTGTAATCACTAGAACATAGTTTAGTTAATTCTAAACTTGTTCGCAAACAAAAGTTAATCCTTCTAACTTGACTTTTAAAATCAACTAAACACATGTTCTATATCTATATGATATGCTAACTTAATGATTTAAAACCTGGAGACACGAAAAACACCGTAAAACCAGATTTACGCTGTCGTAGTAACACCGCGG
The DNA here is from genome assembly GCF_046630445.1 of Rutidosis leptorrhynchoides. Classification (NCBI taxonomy): domain Eukaryota; kingdom Viridiplantae; phylum Streptophyta; class Magnoliopsida; order Asterales; family Asteraceae; genus Rutidosis; species Rutidosis leptorrhynchoides. Next base: position 314,165,794 of record NC_092339.1, read on the forward strand.
GCTGTTTTGGGTTAGTTAATTAAAAACTATGATAAACTTTGATTTAAAAGTTGTTATTCTGAGAAAATGATTTTTATTATGAACATGAAACTATATACAAAAATTATGGTTAAACTCAAAGTGGAAGTATGTTTTCTAAAATGGTCATCTAGACGTCGTTCTTTCGACTAAAATGACTACCTTTACAAAAATGACTTGTAACTTATTTTTCCGACTATAAACCTATACTTTTTCTATTTATATTCATAAAATAGAGTTCAATATGAAACCATAGCAATTTGATTCACTCAAAACGGATTTAAAATGAAGAAGTTATGGGTAAAACAAGATTGGATAATTATTCTCATTTTAGCTACGTGAAAATTGGTAACAAATCTATTCCAACCATAACTTAATCAACTTGTATTGTATATTATGTAATCTTGAGATACCATAGACACGTATACAATATTTCGACCTATCATGTCGACACATCTATATATATTTCGGAACAACCATAGACACTCTATATATGAATGTTGGAGTTAGCTATACAGGGTTGAGGTTGATTCCAAAATATATATAGTTTGAGTTGTGATCAATACTGAGATACGTATACACTGGGTCGTGTATTGATTCAAGATAATATTTATCGATTTATTTCTGTACATCTAACTGTGGACAACTAGTTGTAGGTTACTAACGAGGACAGCTGACTTAATAAACTTAAAACATCAAAATATATTAAAAGTGTTGTAAATATATTTTGAACATACTTTGATATATATGTATATATTGTTATAGGTTCGTGAATCAACCAGTGGCCAAGTCTTACTTCCCGACGAAGTAAAAATCTGTGAAAGTGAGTTATAGTCCCACTTTTAAAATCTAATATTTTTGGGATGAGAATACATGCAGGTTTTATAAATGATTTACAAAATAGACACAAGTACGTGAAACTACATTCTATGGTTGAATTATCGAAATCGAATATGCCCCTTTTTATTAAGTCTGGTAATCTAAGAATTAGGGAACAGACACCATAATTGACGCGAATCGTAAAGATAGATCTATTGGGCCTAACAAACCCTATCCAAAGTATCGGATGCTTTAGTACTTCGAAATTTATATCATATCCGAAGGTTGTCCCGGAATGATGGGGATATTCTTATATATATGCATCTTGTTAATGTCGGTTACCAGGTGTTCACCATATGAATGATTTTTATCTCTATGTATGGGATGTGTATTGAAATATGAAATCTTGTGGTCTATTATTATGATTTGATATATATAGGTTAAACCTATAACTCACCAACATTTTTGTTGACGTTTTAAGCATGTTTATTCTCAGGTGATTATTAAGAGCTTCCGCTGTCGCATACTTAAATAAGGACGAGATTTGGAGTCCATGCTTGTATGATATTGTGTAAAAACTGCATTCAAGAAACTTATTTTGTTGTAACATATTTGTATTGTAAACCATTATGTAATGGTCGTGTGTAAACAGGATATTTTAGATTATTATTATTTGATAATCTACGTAAAGCTTTTTAAACCTTTATTGATGAAATAAAGGTTATGGTTTGTTTTAAAATGAATGCAGTCTTTGAAAAACGTCTCATATAGAGGTCAAAACCTCGCAACGAAATCAATTAATATGGAACGTTTTTAGTCAATAAGAACGGGACATTTCATCATATACTCATCCGCATCTTGTAACGAGAACTGCCATAACAATTACCGGGAATCAGCAATCAATACTTTGAAAACTCACAGCATATCTACATCAACAGTTATATGTATGACATTTATCTCTTAGAATTATGATCTCTCATTCTGAAATTCTAAAAAGCACTCAGTCACAAATCAATACTCTGAATGTTGAAAAAGCTGAATGAAGCAGCAGAAACCATAGACAACCGTAAATGACTGTAATCGTCGGAAGTTTGATGATAAAGAATAATATGTTGGAAAAGCTCAGAAACGTTGGAACTGGAAAACGGATAGAGTTAACCACAAAGGAGACCAAGGACAAATACAAGGACCATACCCTATATTCAAAGAATCCAGATAATTCTGGATCCGTTGAAATCTTTAGAGAATATCTTGCTCCGAAGTCATGTTAAAATTTTACGGAAAATCTTTCTCTATCAACCATCGAACTTAGAAATTCCAAAATATCATCATCAATATCTTTGATATTTCTGAGGATATTTTCATAAATATTCTCGTCCGAAATTATATACCTCTTCGTGCTTCCTGTGTATCATTATATTGGAAACATTCAATAGAAAATTTAGTTCCGAAAAGCAGATTATGCGAAACTATAAAGAAAGCCGTGGACAAATCACAAAGAATAAGTTTGACTTCAAAGAATCCAAATGATTCAATGTTTGCTAAAGTCTTTAGTGAATATCTTGCTCCTTACTCTAAATCCTTACGGACAATAGTTTCTATCATCCTCTGATCTTAGATATTCCGAGATATTATCGTATCTTTCATTATAAATATCCTCGATATTTCTGAATATATTTTCATAACTAATTTTAACTGAAATCATTAATCTCTTCGTGCTATCAGTGTTACATCATATAGAAACTGTTAGTTTCTATATTCTGTAAACTTTCGAGCTTCAAATATGAATGTTTTTGAAGTAGTGTTGGGAACTGATGCATGAGTTATTATAATATAATGACACTTGATCAATGTGATTATATTACAGTAATTCATGCTGAGTTTCTAATGGAACGTGATGATTCACAATACCATCATCATGTGCCATTTACACGACTCTTACATTCTACCCAATCTTCAAACATATTAAGAACATATCTTCTTGATAGTTCTATCTTTTCTGAATATTCTGGTAATTTGACAAATCAAGATCGTGCTATTACGATTTCCTTCTTAGAACATTAACTATGTTCATTCCAAATTTCATATCTACAAATACTGGACCATTATTCGCTTGACTTAGAGTCGAGAAGAGAATAAAAAGGCAAAGAGCTCCGAAATATAGAGGCGGATATAAAGCCCGATAATAACACATAAATTACAAACCATGTATATCAATGTTTATCGTCACATAAAGACACGGGAGAATTAAAAACACTATAACCCCAAGGTAATAGTAAAAATAAATAAAATCCTCTGATGGTAAATGAAAAAGAAGAATGACAGATATGAAAGTTAGGAGTATATCAAGAATCAGTACTGGATGGAGCATATTAACGGATGCTTTAACGTATGAGTTGAGGGAGAAAGAATAGAAGGTGTGAGTTGTAAGGAAACGACGGGGGTGGATTTATAATAAAATATTCGACAAAGCAATCAAAACGGACGATCGCATTTAAAGCGGATCCTAATTCCCTTGATAATCGAAGAATCAAATCTTATTACAAATATTTTTTCACAAATCTATTAAACATGGGAAAATAACCCTATCTACGTCAAAAGATATGACGAACCTATACCTACTCATTTCACTCTTTGGTGATAGCTTCACTTATACTCTTCACAAAAATAAAATGGTTTTATCCATACTACTCAATGATGATAAAACTCTATTTATCAACTCATTTTCGTCATGAAAACATTTTTATAGTTAGCCATGACGACCTCGATCAAATTTCGGGACGAAATTTCTTTAACGGGTAGGTACTGTGATGACCCGGGAATTTCTGATCAAATTTAAACTTAAATCTTTAGATGTTCCCGACACGATAAGCAAAGTTTGTTAAGATTGAATCTCAAAAGTTTTAAAATGTGTTCATACATTCAATTACTCTTTGACCATTCCCGACGATCCACGAACAATTGTGTGTAAGTAAAAATGTATATAAATAAAAAAAATAAACAAAAGAATATACAAATTTATGTTATTAGTTAAATGAAATTATATATAAAGACAGATGATTGTTATACATAATTATTATTTCTATTAGAATATATATAAGAAACATAAATATTATATGTGAAAATAAATATTAGTTAGGATGAAATAACATAAAGTTTAAAGAAATATAAATGATTATAAATAAGACAGTTATACATTCATAGTTTATATGCAACCATATATTATATAGTGTATTAAAATGTATAAATATTCAATATATATTAACATATAATATATATTGTATAATTATTAAATATTACATAATTAATAATACGTAATACTAATATATTAAATGAAATTACAAGTTAAAATATAAATGTTATATCATTATATTTACTTTCATTACTAATATTAGTATCAATATTAATATTAATATTAGTATATTACTATTTAATATAATATATAGAATTGATACATCTAATTTGTTATATCATTATAATTAGTAGTAAGATTTTAATTTTTAGTTATGTTGATTATTTATTATTATTATTATCTTTAACAATATTATTATTATTAATAACATTAGTATTATTATAATTATATTTATTAGAAAATAAGACAATATATTATCATTATCATTGGAAATATTATTTTACCATTATTATAATTATGATTTTAAATATTATTATGAATATTATTATTATAATTACCTTTATCATCAAAAATTATTATTAAACTTATTATTTTTATTAAAATTATCATTATTGTTATTACTAATACCATTACATTATTATCATTAGATTCTTTATCAATAATTATTATTAATATTATTATTATTAACAGTATTATTATTATTAATTATATGTATAATTATTATTTATTAATATTAATGATATATAACAGTTAAAGAATCCCATTTTTGTTATACATCACCATCAAACTTTTATTTTTGTCTGAACTAGTACACATCGAAAATCAAACTTCCTAATGCAGACAAATTGAGTTATAGGTCTCCATCTACCCTTTATTATTTTTATGTTATTTTCTTTTTCTCTGATTTAAAAAAAAAAAAAACTATGTCAACTATATCTGTATATACACAACAATCAGTTGCTTAATGAGAGGAGAAAAGATATTCGATTTTCCCTATCATCAGTAACAAATATCAATTTCAACTAAGTCAATTTGTGGAATTAAAATCGAAAATATCAAAAGCTAAACCGTTTATATCTCTGTTCGTGTCACATTCAACAGAAAGCTTGATTCCTAAAGTTTTTTTTTTAAAATCCATAAATGTAGTTTTGCTTGGAATATTCTGAACGATCTTATTGCAAAAGATCATCTTCCAATTCCTCTTTATCACTTCTAATTTTGAAGTCAAAGTGATGAATTCAAAAAGTCAAACATTTTGTTTATCCAAAAATTCGAATTCGTTTTCGTGATTCTGTTGAAATTGATAAGTCCTAAAGTTTGCATACATGATTTCTAAACTAGTTCATGTAGAAAGAATTGTCCAAAACTTTATCTAAGTCAAAAATCGATTTTTGGTTTTTAAAGAGAGTCGCGAACAGCAGGTTTGTTTATAATTTTTTTTTTTTTTGTGTTAATCATGAAGCACACTTTATAGTTTTCTGATTATATAAGCCTTAAACAAATCTCAATTAGAAGTTAGGATTGGTTATGGATCGATTCAGTTTTTAGGTGTAAAGAAAAAGAGTAATAGGAAACAGAAACACTTATTAAATATAAACGGGATTGGGATATAATCAGAAAAGTATCATGGCTTGGATGGATGAGTGTGTGTCGGGTTAGCGAGGGGTCTCGAGTTCGATCCTAGGTGCAGACAGTATTCTTTTTACAGCTCGAATTAAAGGTAGTTTTAATTTTTTTTTATTTTTATTAATATTGTTATTATTATTGTTGTTATAAATTATTAGTGTTATTATTACTAAATATTATTAGAATTTTAATTATTATTATTACTACCATGCTTAAGTAATATGAATATTATTATTATTATTATTATTATTATTATTATTATTATTATTATTATTATTATTATTATTATTATTAATATTAACATTATTGATGCAATTGTTATTACAAATTTTACCATTTAAGAATTAGTTATCATTTATCATTATTATTATTATGATTATGGTTATAATTAAGAATATGGTTGTTAGTATTATTATTATTATTATTATAATTATTAATGACTAAGATATGTATTATCATTATTATTGTGTAGACATAAATACTATAATTAATGTTATTATCATTTTATTATTAAGTAACCTCATTAAGTATTATTAAAGTTATTACTGATAGTACTAATATTAAAATAAATATTAGTATGATTAGGATTATTATTATTATGAGTAGCTTTTAATGAACCATTACTAAAATTATTAATATTAGTAATAAAATGGTTATGTTTATAGTTACTAATAATATCAATATCGTTACTATTATCATTAATACCAGAAGTATCATAATTTTTTTTTAAAACTAGTAATATCATTATTATTAGCATTAAAAGTATTATTAAAGTTATTATTTTATATGAAACTTACATCATTATTATTATATTTAAATTTAATAGTATTATTAACATATCTTAATATTTCCATTAACTTAACTAACAAATGATATTCATATGACAATATATTTAATACACATAAGTAAACTATATTAAGATCTTATTAATTATTAAAATATATAACATAAATATATAATAAAAGATATAAAAATTATCACTAATAATAATATAAATATTGGTTCGATTACGACAATATATATTAATGAATATACGAATGATATAGGTTCGTGAATCCGAGGCCAACCCAGCATTGTTCAATATAGTCATATGTATTTTTACTACAAAATACATTAGGTGAGTTTCATTTACTTCCCCTTTTACTCTTTACATTTTTGGGGCTGAGAAAATATGCAAATGTTTTATTAACTGTTTTACAATAATTATATGCGTGAGTTTCATTACTCCCTTTTAAATGCTTTTGCAATATATATTTTTGGGACTGAGAATACATGCGCTGTTTTTATAACTGTTTTACGAAATAGACACAAGTAATTGAAACTACATTATATGGTTGAATGATCGAAATCGAATATGCCCCTTTTAGTCTGGTAATCTAAGAATTAGGGAACAGACACCCTAATTGACGCGAATCCTAAAGATAGATCTATCGGGCCCAACAAGCCCCATCCAAAGTACCGGATGCTTTAGTACTTCGAAATTTATATCATGTCCGAAGGAGGATCCCGGAATGATGGGGATATTCTTATATGCATATTGTGAATGTCGGTTACCAGGTGTTCAATCCATATGAATGATACTTTTGTCTCTATGCACGGGACGTATGTTTATAAGAAATGGAAATATGAAATCTTGTGGTCTATTAAAATTATGAAATGATTATTTATGTTAAACTAATGAATTCACCAACCTTTTGGTTGACACTTTAAAGCATGTTTATTCTCAGGTACGAAAGAAATCTTCCTCTGTGCATTTGCTCATCTTAGAGATATTACTTGGAGTCATTCATGACATATTTCAAAAAACGTTGCATTCGAGTCGTTGAGTTCATCAAGATTATTATTAAGTCAATTATAGTAAGATATATTACGAAATAGTATGCATGTTGTCAACTTTCGATGAAATGAAAGATTGTCTTTTCAAAAACGAATGCAATGTTTGTAAAACGTATCATATAGAGGTCAAGTACCTCGCGATGTAATCAACTGTTGTGAATCATTTATAATCAAGATGGACTTCGTCCGGATGGATTAGGACGGGTCCTTTCACTTTGCTTATCGTGTCGGAAACATATAAAGATTAAGTTTAAATTTGGTCGAAAATTTTCGGGTCGTATGGGGTGACGGAGTGGTGGTTAATGGTTGTTGATAGGTCAAAGTGGTGAAGGTGGTGGTAGTATGTTTTCAACAGAAGGAAACCCGACCAAGTGGGTTTCGATCTAACCTTCACTTATAGTTTTAATTTCCAAATTGTTAATGGTTTGATCGAGTTGAATTAGAAACAGAAGATACCGGTACATAAGGAGGTGATTAATTGATGGTTCAACTAAGTGAAGTAATCAATCGAATAGTTTGATTCTTGTTTTTGAGATTGTTCGAAAGGAAGGCAGCAGCAAATGGTTATTGTGTTGGTGGCTTGATGATCATGATTGAAGTAGAATAACAAACACATAATCAAAGTTGTGTAGTGGTGGGTTGTCACGACCCAGAAAATTTTGACTAATTTTAAATCAAACTCTCGATACAATATTGTATTTTTGACACGATAAGCAAAGTCTGTATAGTTGAGTCTCAAAAATTTTGAACTGTTTGATATATTCATTTAACTTCGACCATTCCGACGATTCACGAACCTTTAATTGTAGATATATATATGTGTGTATATATATATTTATATATATTAATCTGAAATATTATATATTGTTCTTATTAAATGTAATTATGATACTATGATAATTATTATTTAAAAACATGTCTATATATAAATAATGTATATTAAATATATATTTTGCGATTTCGAATCTATTTAGTAAATGACTAATTTCACTTAATTAAAATTTGATGGATATTACATGAGTAAAATACGAACTAATATTATTTTAAAATAAGCGGTGATTCGAAAATGAGTTCTATAAATTTTAGGCTTATTTAAAATGTATTTAGGAACTATTTGTTAAGTTTTAACACTTTTTATATTTTACCCATAAATGAGAGGGACGATTGATGTAATTTTTATTTATAAATTAATGATCGAATTTTATATCATAATGACTTAAATAAATAAAAAGAATTTAATTTAAAATTTTGGGAATTTTCTGAAGATTTTTATCCGCCACTGTTTAACAACGGAGTCCGAAATTCAGTCCTTAAAAGGCGATGGTTAATGTATGTTATTGCACGTTTATATAAACTAATGTAATATTATATTATGTATATCTGTTGATTCCTATTTCTAATTGATTCGCACTGTTGGTAATTGATTCAATCAACACTTTATGAGTATTATTACATAATGATTGTTAATACTTTATTATACAAATTACATATAAATATAAATATAGACTTATAGATATAATATATTCACAAGAACTGAATGTTAAAACCACCATCAATCTATCTTCTCTCTCTCTCCAAGTTATATATACATATATACTCGTACGAGGCATATATCTCTGAAACATACAAATCGCCATCATCATCAAACAACACCACCCCAAACAAACACCCTTGTTGTTGTAATGCTACTGTTTTGATTTCGTGTTCGGTTTACAACCCAAAAACCGAACCATTCGTTGTTGTTGATAACGAAGAACAAGAACACTGATCAATCCTCTTAGGTTGCTGCTACTATTCTGATTCATCAAACCACCATAAACCCACGCATACATCCTCAAGTTTGTTGCTATTATTTTTCTCCATCATCGTCAATCTCCATAAACCTCATCATCACCGAACCATTGCTACTTCAAAACTAAACTGAACACCCTTGTTGTTGAATTATTATACAAAGTCCACCCCACTATGACCTTCATCGGTTGCTGCAGCTCTCAAACCTTATACTCCCTCCGTCCCAGATTAATTGTCCCCAGACAAAAAACACACAGTTTTAGGAAATCCCACTAACTTTATTTCTCCACCAATGAAATATCTTCTCTCTCCAGATCCACCAATGAAATATCTCCTTTACTTTCTATTTATGGAAGTAGACAATTAATTTGGGACATCCCAAAATGGAATACTGGACAATAATTTAGGGACGGAGGTAGTATATATATATATATATATATATATATATATATATATATATATATATATATATATATATATATATATATATATATATATATATATATACATATATATATACATATATATTTTGTTGTTTGCTTCATCTTGTTCGACTAACCAGTCACTATGACTTGTTATTCGATTTCAAGACCCATTCGGAAACCCATCACTATCGTGTTCCTACTTCTTTCTTTCTATTGAGCACTACATGACCTTCACCATTGAACTTTACAATTTAATCATCATTAACCATCGTCAATTATACGACTTGGCTCCTTATCGTTGTCCGACTACCAACACCATCTTTTAAACTTATGAACATCACAACCATACCACCACCTTTCATCTCACACCCATCACCACCATGTTAACCACCACCGGGAACTAATAAGCAAACACCACCATTTTTTTTATGAAACCCTTCATCTTCTTTTAACCGCCACCACCAACACCCTTTGTTGATCATTCACTTGCAAAACCCCACCAGTATACTTCTTCTAATTTCTATTCCTTGATCAACAAACCCACATCATGCTTTATTTATACGACTGTTATTATTTTTAACAAACGAACACATCTCTTTTATTTTTCTTATGTCTCTCATCATCAACCCACACCCATCCTCATCATTCTTCTGTTTCTGTTAATGTCGAAGACCACCTGCAGCCTCCATTTTCACTGTTTCTGTTTTAACCAAACCACCATCACAAAACACCGTAACCACCATTAAACACCATCGAATCATATATATATATATATATATATATTTTTACGTTTTCTTGTTCGTTTACCAACCCATCACCGAAGACACCCACATATCTTCACCATGTCAAACTACCTCTCCTGACTTTTGTTTCTTTCCTTCGTGAACTATACAACCAGTACCGAATATTTTTGCTGTGACTTGTGAGCCTATCTCAACTTTTAGTATTATATGAATTTAAGTATGTTGAGTGGTTAAGAAAATGACAACAAATGGGGTATCCAAGAAATAGAAACGTGGGTTCCAGTTCATTGTGTCTTTGGCTCAATTAAAATATTGTAGCAGATGAAATTAAATCTGTTAATGATTTCGAATTGGGCTACTTGATTTTGTGGACTGAGATACAACTCAAATGTATGGGCCGAAAATTTATGGAGCCAAACAAATCCAATTCATTTTCTATTTTCAAAATCCAACTACATATGGCTACAATCGATTTTCATTTTTGTTCTGCTACAGCTATTCTTGCGGCTGTCTTTTCTTTTTGGTTGAACGAGAATGATGAAGTTATCATAATGGTATATGAGGATCATGATGATAAATATAATATAAGATGATGCTAGGATGATGTTGAGGGTATATGATGCATAATGATGATGATTATGATCGTAATATGTTATGAAGGTGATGATAATTACAATAGTGATAATGATGGTTATGTTAAGAGAAGGATTAGATGTTGAGTAGATTAGGATAATGATACGGTTAATGAAGAAAAAAAAGGAAAAACAGAAATTCACGGTTTAAATAGATTTAAGATGCGAGTTATATTAAGAAAAACAGAAGACGAATCTATGGTTGTTGTGTGTAACCAAGAGGTCTTGGGTTCAAACCTTGTTTGAGGCATTTATTTTTGGAAAAAGCTCTTAAGGTAGTAAGATATCTATTATTATTATTATTATTATTATTATTATTGTTATTATTATTATTATTATTATTTTTACTAATAGTATTATCAGTACTATAAGTATCATCATTTTAATATATTATTATCATTACTATTATTTTATCCTATTATTATTATTATTATTGTAAAATAAAACAACTTTTTATTTAATATTATTTTATCAAATAACTATTAGTTATATAAAACTATATTTACTACATATAACATAACTATATTAATACTTTTATAATAAATATTAATAAATGCAACTAATTAAGTTATTAATGAAACACATAATTAAAATAATAATTAAATCACTAATAATATATAAATTTGTTCGATTATAAATATATGTGTTAATATATATACTTGATATAGGTTCGTAAATCCGAGGCCAACCCTACATTGTTCAGTTGTTAAATGTCATCATATGTATTTTTACTACAAAATACATTAGGTGAGTTTCATTTGCTCCATTTTTAATTGCTTTTGCAATATATATTTTTGGGCTGAGAATACATGCGCTGCTTTTATAAATGTTTACAAAATAGACACAAGTACTTAAAATACATTCTACGTTGAGTTGTACCACTGGCATATTTCCCTGTAGCTTGGTAACTACTATTTACATGGGTATTGTAAACGCGAATCCTGTTGATAGATCTATCGGGCCTGACAACCCCAACCGGACTGGACGACCAGTATTCAACGGTTGCACAGTACTTCGTTTCAGTGACTACACTTGGTACAGTGTAGTGAGATTTCATAATAAAGGGAATATGCGACGTTGATTAAATGTTAAGTATGGTTACCAAGTGCTCAACCACTTAGAATACTTTTATACACTTGCAAGTGTACATATATTTATAAACGGAAATCTTGTGGTCTATTAATATATTGAAAAGATTGTTATGATAAACCTATGAACTCACCAACCTTTTGGTTGACACTTTTAAGCATGTTTATTCTCAGGTATGAAAGAAACCTTCCGCTGTGCATTAGCTCATTTTAAGGACATTACTTGGAGTCGATCATCGCAATGGGACCAAATGTTGATGACTTCGTTAAGATGGATAAGGACGGGTTATTACAGGTGGTATCAGAGCGTTAGTCCTAGCGAACCAGGTCTTGCATTAGTGTGTCTAACTGATAGTTGTTAGGATGCATTAGCTAGTCTGGACTTCGACCTTAGCTGCATATTATAAGTATTGTATATCATTCCTAGTGGAAAAATTTCCTGCTAATCATTCCTAAGTCTAGACATGCCTTACTGCCTTTATTGCATAGATAGTGTATAGACAAATTTATATCTTAGCGTATCTATTACGGTAAACTTTGCCTGATATCTTTCGTAAATTTCTCCGTAATTTAAGGGATCCTGGTACTATATATATCTAGGCATATTATGCATTGAGAATACCATCCAACCATCATTTGCTGTCACAAAGCTTTTCATACCAAAAATCTTTTCTGTGATCGCGTACGATGGCCTCTACGAATCGACCAAGTTCTTCTGACTCCGAAGATAGCGTGACGGGAGCGCACCAACCGATCAACTACCGTGATTTCTTTAGAAAGTGGGGATGGGTTCGCGAAATACTTACCCTATGGAGAAATGAAGAAGGTACTCCATATCACTAGCCGAACTTACCACCTAACGTCGGAGTGCTTGACCCGCTCACCGGCGAACCTGTTCGCAACACCGTTTATACCCTTTTTGCAAGAATTTTTCATCTTGAGGCTACCATTAACGGAACTAGAGAAGATATCCGATCTCTACCTCACACTGATAACCAACCAGGGTTAGTAGAAGAAGTTAAAGAACTCCGAGCTCGAGTGTTAACTTTAGAGAGCACGGTACACAATTTGCAAGCACTAGCAGTATCATCAACACCAGTAACATCACCAGCCTCAGCACCAACAACACTAGTACCACCAAGAACAACATCCGCGTCACCAGCTTCGACATCTCATTCTGTACCTCGAGTATAATCATCGTTCTACATATCATTCTACATCGATTATCTTCGCTCGACATGGCGATTACATAATTTCTAAAGTTTTAGAGATTATGTAATCTAGTATTAACGATAAATCAAATGAGTTTAATATCTTATTGACTCATTAAATCCATGATTACATCTGAAGAAAATATATATGTATATATGTTTTCATAAAGAATGTAATTAATAATTCTTTTGTACAAATTGTTAATGGTGAAAATATTTTAACGGGTAGGTAATACCCGAGGAATATTTAGATTTCACATTGATAAGTTACACTGTACATTCTTTCAAATCTGATTCAACAGTCATTTACTATCCTATTTACATCTACAGATATACGTATCCATTCACCGCAGAATAATCATATTCATCCAATTTCATATTTAGATTTTGATTTATCAAAAATCAAGTGGCTTAATGAAGGAAACATTTGACAAAATAAAATTTGTTAGAAACAAACAAATTAACTATGAGAAATTTTGCTAAGAATCCACGCTAACTGTTCCTAGCTAATTGTTCCCAGCTAACTGATTACACTTTATTTATCGCAATTTAATTATCGCAATTTACATTCTCGCAATTTTATTTATTGTCATTTAATTTCTGTTATTTACTTTACGCATTTTATTTATCGTCATTTAATTTCTGTATTTATTTTACGCACTTTAAATATCGGGATACGTATACAAGGTTTTGACATATCATATCGACACATCTATATATATTATTTGGAATCACCATAGACACTCTATATGCAGTAATGATCGAGTTCTCTATACAGGGTTGAGGTTGATTCTATAATAATATATATACTTTGAGTTGTGATCGAGTCTGAGACGTATACGGGTCACGACACGTATTAATTAATTCGAATATAATATAATAAACTATATATATTACTGGACTGTTAACTGTGGACTATCGACTGTGGACTGATAACATTGGACAATTAAAATGAATTAAAATATTGATTATAACATATGAAACTAAACAATTCTTCAAGTTTGCCACTTGATTTCATCTTAAACCTCATTGTATCTCGACGATTACAATCAGCGTTCAAATCTATCATGATTCTTAAAAACACCTCAATCGAGAGGATAAACCAACCGCACTTCATCTACGGAAGAAAAGATTGATGCATATAGTTATGCACCTGAAAAACCCTCAGAAACTGAGTAAACGTTTGACACATACCTGTGCTAGTTCCTTTGGCGTTATTATTACCCAAAATAACTTTGCAATTCCTTTCCAAATTAGCCAAATTTTGTCACAGCTCCAGCAAGTTGATTTCGACTTTTCGTTCAAAACAACCTTATTATAACCTCGGAATATATGCGTACTCTTTTATTGTTACCGGAGAACCTTTTATATTTCACCATATTACCATCAGCGTTTAATCATTTAAAAACATAATTCTCCTAAAACCACCTCGGATTGATAACCAAAGATTCAAATATCATAGCATTAAATGCAGAGGAAACAGAAAAAAAAAATTGTAGATGGTCTAAACGGCCAAAAGTTTGATGATAAGGAAGGGAGTGTTAGGAACACTCGATAGAAAATTTGGTACTGAAAAACAAATTGAGCAAACCATGAAGGAGACCAAGGCCAAATACCAGGACCATATCATATATTCAAAGAATTCAGGTAATTATGGATCCGATGAAACCTTCAACGAATATCTTGCTCCGTACTCATGTTAAAATCTTGCGAAAAATCTTTCTTCAACAACCATTGAACTTAGAATTCCCAAAATATCTATAAATCTTCTTGTCTGAAATTAGTTATCTCTTCATGCTATCTGTATTACATCATAAAGGAAACCATTTTAGTTTCTAAATTTCTTTAAAATTCGAGTTTAATTAGGAATTGAAGTATGAGTTAGTATAATATAATGACGTCAGGCCAACGTGATTATATTACAGTAAGTCATGCTGAGTTTCTAATGGGACTTGATGGTTCACAGATCATAACGTCATCATGTGCCATTATACATAACTCTTTCATTCTGCTTAACTTCCGAACATATCAATAAAATATATTATTGATAGTTCCATCCTCAGTAATCCTGGTAATTTAACCAATCAAATCGTGCTATTACATTTTATTTCTGATTATGAGATTTTCTTAAATTCCTTGAATTCCGGAGATCCACCATGACTACGTCAAAAGTTAAGACGAAACTTTTCACTCTTTTGTGATAGCTTCACTCGTACGCTTCACATGATCGAATCGTTTTATCTATATTAATCAATAATGATAAAGCTCTAATTATCAACTCATATTCGTCATGAAAACATTTTTATTGTTAGCTATGACGACCTCACACAAATTTCGGGATGAAATTTCTTTAACGGGTAGGTACTGTCACGACCCAGAAAATTTTGACTAATTTTAAATCAAACTCTCGATACAATATTGTATTTTTGACACGATAAGCAAAGTCTGTATAGTTGAGTCTCAAAAATTTTGAACTGTTTGATATATTCATTTAACTTCGACCATTCCGACGATTCACGAACCTTTAATTGTAGATATATATATGTGTGTATATATATATTTATATATATTAATCTGAAATATTATATATTGTTCTTATTAAATGTAATTATGATACTATGATAATTATTATTTAAAAACATGTCTATATATAAATAATGTATATTAAATATATATTTTGCGATTTCGAATCTATTTAGTAAATGACTAATTTCACTTAATTAACATTTGATGGATATTACATGAGTAAAATACGAACTAATATTATTTTAAAATAAGCGGTGATTCGAAAATGAGTTCTATAAATTTTAGGCTTATTTAAAATGTATTTAGGAACTATTTGTTAAGTTTTAACACTTTTTATATTTTACCCATAAATGAGAGGGACGATTGATGTAATTTTTATTTATAAATTAATGATCGAATTTTATATCATAATGACTTAAATAAATAAAAAGAATTTAATTTAAAATTTTGGGAATTTTCTGAAGATTTTTATCCGCCACTGTTTAACAACGGAGTCCGAAATTCAGTCCTTAAAAGGCGATGGTTAATGTATGTTATTGCACGTTTATATAAACTAATGTAATATTATATTATGTATATCTGTTGATTCCTGTTTCTAATTGATTCGCACTGTTGGTAATTGATTCAATCAACACTTTATGAGTATTATTACATAATGATTGTTTAATACTTTATTATACAAATTACATATAAATATAAATATAGACTTATAGATATAATATATTCACAAGAACTGAATGTTAAAACCACCATCAATCTATCTTCTCTCTCTCTCCAAGTTATATATACATATATACTCGTACGAGGCATATATCTCTGAAACATACAAATCGCCATCATCATCAAACAACACCACCCCAAACAAACACCCTTGTTGTTGTAATGCTACTGTTTTGATTTCGTGTTCGGTTTACAACCCAAAAACCGAACCATTCGTTGTTGTTGATAACGAAGAACAAGAACACTGATCAATCCTCTTAGGTTGCTGCTACTATTCCGATTCATCAAACCACCATAAACCCACGCATACATCCTCAAGTTTGTTGCTATTATTTTTCTCCATCATCGTCAATCTCCATAAACCTCATCATCACCGAACCATTGCTACTTCAAAACTAAACTGAACACCCTTGTTGTTGAATTATTATACAAAGTCCACCCCACTATGACCTTCATCGGTTGCTGCAGCTCTCAAACCTTATCTATATATATATATATATATATATATATATATATATATATATATATATATATATATATATATATATATATATATATATATATATATATATATACACATATATATATATATATATATATATATATATATTTTGTTGTTTGCTTCATCTTGTTCGACTAACCAGTCACTATGACTTGTTATTCGATTTCAAGACCCATTCGGAAACCCATCACTATCGTGTTCCTACTTCTTTCTTTCTATTGAGCACTACATGACCTTCACCGTTGAACTTTACAATTTAATCATCATTAACCATCGTCAATTATACGACTTGGCTCCTTATTGTTGTCCGACTACCAACACCATCTTTTAAACTTATGAACATCACAACCATACCACCACCTTTCATCTCACACCCATCACCACCATGTTAACCACCACCGGGAACTAATAAGCAAACACCACCATTTTTTTTATGAAACCCTTCATCTTCTTTTAACCGCCACCACCAACACCCTTTGTTGATCATTCACTTGCAAAACCCCACCAGTATACTTCTTCTAATTTCTATTCCTTGATCAACAAACCCACATCATGCTTCATTTATACGACTGTTATTATTTTTAACAAACGAACACATCTCTTTTATTTTTCTTATGTCTCTCATCATCAACCCACACCCATCCTCATCATTCTTCTGTTTCTGTTAATGTCGAAGACCACCTGCAGCCTCCATTTTCACTGTTTCTGTTTTAACCAAACCACCATCACAAAACACCGTAACCACCATTAAACACCATCGAATCATATATATATATTTTTACGTTTTCTTGTTCGTTTACCAACCCATCACCGAAGACACCCACATATCTTCACCATGTCAAACCACCTCTCCTGACTTTTGTTTCTTTCCTTCGTGAACTATACAACCAGTACCGAATATTTTTGCTGTGACTTGTGAGCCTATCTCAACTTTTAGTATTATATGAATTTAAGTATGTTGAGTGGTTAAGAAAATGACAACAAATGGGGTATCCAAGAAATAGAAACGTGGGTTCCAGTTCATTGTGTCTTTGGCTCAATTAAAATATTGTAGCAGATGAAATTAAATCTGTTAATGATTTCGAATTGGGCCACTTGATTTTGTGGACTGAGATACAACTCAAATGTATGGGCCGAAAATTTATGGAGCCAAACAAATCCAATTCGTTTTCTATTTTCAAAATCCAACTACATATGGCTACAATCGATTTTCATTTTTGTTCTGCTACAGCTATTCTTGCGGCTGTCTTTTCTTTTTGGTTGAACGAGAATGATGAAGTTATCATAATGGTATATGAGGATCATGATGATAAATATAATATAAGATGATGCTAGGATGATGTTGAGGGTATATGATGCATAACGATGATGATTATGATCGTAATATGTTATGAAGGTGATGATAATTACAATAGTGATAATGATGGTTATGTTAAGAGAAGGATTAGATGTTGAGTAGATTAGGATAATGATACGGTTAATGAAGAAAAAAAAGGAAAAACAGAAATTCACGGTTTAAATAGATTTAAGATGCGAGTTATATTAAGAAAAACAGAAGACGGATCTATGGTTGTTGTGTGTAACCAAGAGGTCTTGGGTTCAAACCTTGTTTGAGGCATTTATTTTTGGAAAAAGCTCTTAAGGTAGTAAGATATCTATTATTATTATTATTATTATTATTATTATTATTATTATTATTATTATTATTATTATTATTATTATTATTATTATTATTATTATTATTATTATTATTATTATTATTATTATTGTTATTATTATTATTACTAATAGTATTATCAGTACTATAAGTATCATCATTTTAATATATTATTATCATTACTATTATTTTATCCTATTATTATTATTATTATAGTAAAATAAAACAACTTTTTATTTAATATTATTTTATCAAATAACTATTAGTTATATAAAACTATATTTACTACATATAACATAACTATATTAATACTTTTATAATAAATATTAATAAATGCAACTAATTAAGTTATTAATGAAACACATAATTAAAATAATAATTAAATCACTAATAATATATAAATTTGTTCGATTATAAATATATGTGTTAATATATATACTTGATATAGGTTCGTAAATCCGAGGCCAACCCTACATTGTTCAGTTGTTAAATGTCATCATATGTATTTTTACTACAAAATACATTAGGTGAGTTTCATTTGCTCCATTTTTAATTGCTTTTGCAATATATATTTTTGGGCTGAGAATACATGCGCTACTTTTATAAATGTTTACAAAATAGACACAAGTACTTAAAATACATTCTACGTTGAGTTGTACCACTGGCATATTTCCCTGTAGCTTGGTAACTACTATTTACATGGGTATTGTAAACGCGAATCCTGTTGATAGATCTATCGGGTCTGACAACCCCAACCGGACTGGACGACCAGTATTCAACGATTGCACAGTACTTCGTTTCAGTGACTACACTTGGTACAGTGTAGTGAGATTTCATAATAAAGGGAATATGCGACGTTGATTAAATGTTAAGTATGGTTACCAAGTGCTCAACCACTTAGAATACTTTTATACACTTGCGAGTGTACATATATTTATAAACGGAAATCTTGTGGTCTATTAATATATTGAAAAGATTGTTATGATAAACCTATGAACTCACCAACCTTTTGGTTGACACTTTTAAGCATGTTTATTCTCAGGTATGAAAGAAACCTTCCGCTGTGCATTAGCTCATTTTAAGGACATTACTTGGAGTCGATCATCGCAATGGGACCAAATGTTGATGACTTCGTTCAGATGGATAAGGACGGGTTGTTACATGGGTTCTAAAAGGATATATGCAGATATCTTTGTATGTATAGAAAATATACATGTGTGTATATAATATCATATTATAATGTAATTCAAAAAGAAAACAATGAGTTTTGATTAATAATTCAACTTCACAGATATTATTACTATAACTCTGCCGACACTTTTAGCCCGAGGAGTATATCGTGTCCATTGCTAAACAGTTAACATAGAAAAGTGTTTCTAAAAATCCCAAATTTTTAAATTAGCTATATTTTTTTATTTTGGTCATTATGGTATAAAATTCAATCATTAATTTAATAAATAAAAATTACATCAACTGTCCCTCTCGATTCTGGGTAAAATATGAAAAATGTTGAAATTTATTAATTAGCTTCTAAATATTTTTTTTAATAATCCTAAAATTTATATAGCTCATTTTCGGATCACCGTTTATTTTAAAATCACATAAGTTCGTTTATAACTTGTTTATTATCAATCGAATGATAATTGAGTGTTACTATCATTTTCCAAATAAATTCGAAACTATATATATATATATATATATATATATATATATATATATATATATATATATATATATATATATATATATATATATATATATATATATATATATATATTCAATACACTTATTTATATATATATTGATACTTTTTAAATAATAATCATTATAATATCCTATTTTTATTTTACTTTACATAAATAAATTTTAGTAACAACAACATACAATATTTAAAATTATGTTTCCAATTATTATTTATATATATATACACCTATCAAGTTACAATTAATTGTTCGTGAATCGTCGAAACTGGTCGAGGTTAAACGAATTCATGAAAACAGTTTCAAAATTTTGTAACTCGATATTACAGACTTTGCTTATCTTGTCGAAATCATATAAGATTTAAGTTTAAATTTGATCGGAAATTTCTGGGTCGTCACACTCATCGCCACTCACTCGCACGGTTCACCACACGGTTGACTACCTCAACCGTACGAGTGAATGCCCACTCGTGCAAGTGATGAAGAACAGTAGTAAAATTCAACGAATAATTGATATCATACCATCAAATCATGCTATTAAGTTACTCAAATAAGTTTATGATCTATTATGGGCAAGTTTACCCAAAATCCCTATCAATAACAACTCACGTATGAGCGTAAAATGGAGCATACACGCTTCCGAATAACTTTGACCCAAAAATATTTTGAATTATTATTTTAAAACCTTAACATTAGAAAGTAAACTTCAAGACGATTCCAACGATAGTTTATTAGTCGAAAACGGAGTTACGGTTTGAAAGTTATGACCGAAACAAGTTTCCACAAATCTGACCGGTGCTCACACGCGTGGCTGAGGCCTCACTCGTGCGAGTGAGTCCTCACACGTGTGGTTGACCCTCAAAAGTGTGGTCACTTGTGCGGGTGACCTGTCACTCGTGTGGGAGCTGAAGAACAGCTCCAGCACGCTGTTTTCGCATTTTTGACCCAAAAACCCGATTTTTGCAAGTTCTAACACCAAAAGCACTTCAAATACATCATATAAACTATATAGCAACTATTTCTAACAACAATTAACACTTACAAACACAAAACATGAAGATTTAAGCTCATATTCATCAAAAACCCATTTTACACCCAAAACCCAATTCTTAAGAATTAAACCACGAATTCAAGCATACTAACCTGGATAGATGCTTACAAAGATGATATAATTCAGTTCCTAAAGCTTCACAAATCAATTTCAAGCTTGGATCAATTTAGGGTTTCAAGGTGAAAGAGTTTAGGTACGTTCTTGTTTAGGAATGTTCAAGAAAAAGGATAAAAGAAGCTGATACATACACTCTTATATGTTAAAATATAATAACCCATTACACACGGGTATTTACCAGTTATATAATATCTTTCGTACTTAATTAGGCGGCTCTAACGGAGTCCAATTCACATAACGAAACATG
Organism: Rutidosis leptorrhynchoides; assembly: GCF_046630445.1. Taxonomy (NCBI): domain Eukaryota; kingdom Viridiplantae; phylum Streptophyta; class Magnoliopsida; order Asterales; family Asteraceae; genus Rutidosis; species Rutidosis leptorrhynchoides. The sequence goes on from NC_092339.1 coordinate 314,187,636, forward strand.
TTCTGTGACCCTTGTCACAAAGCACACTTTATCCCATACACCACTAATTATGAAAACATAATTATTAAAATCACTAATATTAATAAATTAATATTAACTAAGGATAAAAAGGTCATTTACTAAGCCCAGTTTGACAGTGTTACAATCCAACACCACAACCACCTCTTTTCGACAGCTACACCTCAGCCACGCCCACAGGGAAACCCAATAACACTATCCCCGAGACCTAAATTTCCGAAGCGGAACAAGTCGACAACGTCGGAAAACGACATCGAGCCCACCAGAATAGACACAACGACGAGGTAAATGGAATGAACGAAACTGCACGTGCAACCAACAAACGGATCAGATCGCAAAGCCGAACCATGAAGAGACTAAGAAAAAATTCGCATATTTTCTGATTTTAAAGAACAACCACACAGCTTTAGTAACCGATACTCACCAACTACCACTAACAATTGTCAGCAGCATAGCAACCTCCAGCCACCGTTGGCCGCCACCAACGAAAACCGTGTCCCGCCAGTAGCAACCAACAACAACCATCATCAGCTCTAACGCTACCAACAACCATCCATAACAGCCTATAACTAACAGCAACCCATCTCCTGGCCACAAAAAACAACCCACCTCCAAAATAAACCAACACCCCCGCAAAGTGGCCATAGAGTACCAAACAGTACTCGACTACTCGTCGCTTACAGCCACCAAGAAGAGGTGGCGGATTTGAGATACGACATTGACCCAGTAAACCAAACGGCCAACCTCAGCCACCCAAACGGAGAACAAAAACACTAAACAACCCTAAACTTACCGGATTGCAGATTTGGTAGGTAGCCCATACCAAATCGCCGCCTGCTCACCGAAAAATTGAACGGAGCGTGCTCAGCGACCCTACTCGCCGTTGTGAAGTCGGAGGTGAAGAAGGAGTAGTTAATATTGATTTTTACATAAAGCAGTTAATATTGATTTTTTCATAACAATTATTAAAAATTAAAATTTTTTTTTACACAACCATAAGAGTTATCGTTAGAAACAAACTAATTATAATTATATACGAGTATAAATTACTACGGAGAATTAGAAGAATTACTATGTTAGGGAAATGCCATGACACCATTGTATCAAAGTTGCACTTGCTCTAAAAGTTTTAAAATTAAATAACGTTTTGTCGTTGTCTCATACTTCGTTTATTTTTATTTTTCTAAGTTAACGAGGAAACCTTTATGAACGAGCACATTGGATCCTCTATAGAGGTTACATCTCGGGTAATCAAGCCCTTCGAGCGTTAAACCTGGTACCGGATGATTTGCGTATTACGCGTAAGATAATGTTAAATGTAGTTCTTAAAGCGTTTAAGCTCATACTAGTAATTGTTTTGTTGTATTTTGAGCAGTAACATCTGTAACAATTTATTTTTTCTTAGTAGAAAACGTCCATAAAATCTTCTACCTAGGAATTTAGGATCTTTTGATCCCAGTTTACCATTTTAATTTATAACTAGTTGTGGAGCCCTCGCATCGCACTAGTGGCTCCGTTTTGAATACGAGTTAAAAAAAAAGTCTTGCTCTATTTTGTAAAAAAAATAAAAATTTCGACATCTAACATTGAAGAGTTGTTCCTTTTGTGAAAGTTGCTTCTTTTAGCGTTGGGTTTTTTTTTTTTTTTTTTTTTTAAAGTTAGTTGATCTATTTTGTAAAAAATAATGTTTTTCGACATCTTTTGATAGCATTGAAAGGTTGTTCCTTTTATGAAAGTTGCCTCTTTTATCGTTTAAGAAAAAAAGAAAAAAAAAAGAGGGAAAAAAAGTTAGTTGATTTTTTTGTAAAAATGAATTTTTTTTCGACATCTTTTGATAATATTGAAGGGTTGGTTCTTTTACGAAAGTTGCTTCTTTTATCGTTGGAGACAAAAAAAAAAGTAAAAAAAAAAGTAAAAAAAAAATAATGTAGCACAGTAGTGGCCCCTGTGGGTCCAACTGTTTGAGCGCAGTGTACAAGTGGGTAAAGCGTGGTAAGTGTTATTATTCAGTGGTTTTGGTTTTAGTAACGGGATAAATAATAATTTAGAAATTAGAATATAGGTATAAAGTGAGGGGTTTAATTTGTATTTTAATAAAAGTTAGGAGGTTAGTTTTGTGAAAAGAGGAAAATATAAATAGTACTATTCATAAGACAAATTTTGTATAATAGATTATGTTAATGTTAAAGTTAAGGGGGATGATTCTCACACACACTTTTTTGATCCTCACACACCTATTTCTAACATTTTACTCTTCTAATAATACTCAATTGGTGTGTGAGGATCAAAAAAGTGTGTGTGAGAATCATCCCCTAATGTTAATGTTAATGCAACTCAGACTTCATTGACTTTGTACTAGTGGAGATGCTTCACACATTTCAATGAGTTTTAACTTACATATCAAAAGGAGGTGATAGTTTATGTATCACTAATTTACTCCGTATAAAATGATTTATTTATACACTACCAACCAAGGTTGCAAAATTCGCTATTCGGGGATTAATCGGTCGGGATTTTAGAAAGATTAATCGGCGATTCGGAGATTAATCGGAGATTAATCGGATTGTAATTTATACATTTAAATATTAAATTTTAAAAATTATATGTGTAAATAAAGAAAAAAAACAATAAATATAAAAATAAACTTTAACATAATTGTCTACAATTATTCATTTTGCTCAAAAACTATAAAATTATAGTTTAAATTAATGTTAAAATGTTAACCATTTTTTACTTTGACCGACTTTGATTACCAAATTCAATTTTGACCCATCAATTGGCGTTGACCATTTAATTAAACGGATTTTTAGAAATCGGAACGGATTGCTCTTAAAAATGATTAATCGGGGATTAATCGGCGAGTAATCGGGTTTTTTGCAACACTGGTACCAACTATATTTTTAATAATTACACCCTATTTAATATAACATCGTAAAATCTATTTGGTAGTGTTTAGTCGAATCACATACTTTTAATTTACTATACTACGGATGCGCCACATACTTTATTGCTGCCTTGTTGGATTGAATTAGTCAATGGGACGTCACTGATCGAAAGATTAGATAATCAAAGCAATCCTTGTTTAACAATGTTTGTTTACAGGCAAAAAATATATTTTTATTGAAAAATCCCCACTAGCAAGGTGCTAGGAAAAAAAAACAAATACTACAACTTACAATGGTTTCACTAGCCAATCGTCCCAACGAATAAAACAATTTTTTCTATTACAAAGTCAATTAAACGAAAAATTGCGAATTGAATCGAATAAAAACTGCTTCTTCATAGACCGAGGAGTGAACCACAATGTGTGTGTGATGATACACTCATTCATTTTACATATCCAGGTAACTTGCAACATAAATAATGCATCGCAAAAGATGCAAACGAGTTAACATCTAAAAAACCCCCCCAAAGGAGTGCACCACGGATGAAGACCATTATCGTGATCGCAAGCCTACCACTCGTTCATCATGGAAATTTGGTCCGAAGACCGAACTCTTTCAAAAAGTGGGCAAACGACTCAATTTTGGGAGAAAGAGGCGGTAAAGATGCAAATTTTATTTTGCAAGAAAGATAGATCGTTATACGTCTAGAAAAAGGTTTTTAACATTTAAAAAAAATTATATACGCTGTGCCCCAGCCCAAATTAGGTTGAGCCCAACCCAAATTTGTATTAACAAGTAAAGATGAAAAATCAGTTGATAAGGCCAAGGCGTGTTATTTTTTTTTTTTCGAAAAGCAAGAAGGATTTAAAATTAACACAAGGCCATGCTATAGGAAGAATTGCAATGCACAATCCACCCCATAACACCCCAACAATACAAAGTTCACAATATTACATTATAAGGGTTGCAAAGAGAGCAACACCAAGAACAAGAATACAAAGAGACTAAACAAAAGAGAAGCAAACTACGAATTAAGATACACACTCGGATCGTTTAGCCATGTTAGCCAATCGATCTTTTTGTTTCTCAACCTTTTTGAAACCCACTCAAAAGACTTCACTTGGATCTCATTTAAAGCTAACGGCCCGGACCATTGCTTTCCTCGAAAAACCATCTCATTCCGATTCTTCCATATTAGATACGCACATACCCATTCCACCGCTTGCCAAATTTTCGAACCAAGGATTGATGTTGAGGTTGGAGTGTTGCCCCGAAGAAGCTCATCTATGCTTAGATTGTTTAGGGGCCCGAAACCCCACCAACCACAAACACGATTCCAAACGTCCATCGCTTTATCACAAAATATTAACGAGTGGTCCACGGTTTCAAGGTCATCATCACACAACGGGCATCTCACACTATGAAGGTCTATTCCCCTCTTGTCAAGTTCAATTTTTACCGGCAATCTTTTTTGTCTTGCACGCCATACAAAAACTTCAACTTTTTTTGGAACTAGATTATTTCGGATAGTTTCTTGCACATTGTTATTGACTGATAAGGAGTAAACATTCACAAGAGAGGTTAGAGCCTTAACAGTGAAGATACCGTTGTGAGCTAGAGACCATTCCCATGCATCGTTTCTGTTTCGATCAAACTTGTATCCTGCGATTAAACCAGTTAAAGTCTGCAGCTCGCCTTCGGTTCTAGCTGATGGAACTCGCAACCATTCCCAGCAACAGTTTGTGACGCCAGCAGCAGTCCCAATTCGATCAGCAACTCGTACAGTAGGGTTCTTTTCTAGTCTGTATAATCTTGGGAATAGGTTTTTGAGTTTATCTTCCCCGATCCATCTCTCGTCCCAGAATGTTGTTGATTGCCCGTTTCCCACAGTCTTCTTGAAAGAGTTCCTGAAGCTTATGCCTTTTTCCTCAAGCTCATTACCTGTTAACAAAATATCACGCCAAGTGGAGGGGTAAAAGGATCGAATGTTATCAACATCAAGATCCAATCCCCCACTAGGCCCGTACACACTACGGATAACTTTAACCCATAAAGAATCGGTTTCGGTATAAAACCTCCACCACCATTTACCCAACAAAGCAAGATTTTTACTTTTAAGTGACCCAATATTTAGCCCCCCATTCCCATAAGTATCTAAGATTAGATCCCAATTAACCCACGGAATTTTTGAATCCGTATCCGACCCGCCCCAAAAGAACATTCTTCTCACACACTCGAGTTGTTTTATCACACACGGTGGGGCACGGTAAAGCGAGAAGTAGTACAATGGAAGGCTACTAAGAACCGACTTGATAAGAGTTAATCGTCCTCCAAATGACATCGTTCTCATTTTCCAATTTGAGAGTCGGGATTTTATTTTTTCCACTACCGGTTCCCAATCTTTCATCTTTTTCATTCGGGCACCCATCGGTAAGCCTAGGTAGGTGAACGGAAAACAACCCACTTGGCATCCGAAGATGTTTGCAATCAGACTAGTTTCCTCATTATTGACCCCAATCCCATACATACAACTCTTTTGAAAATTTATTTTTAACCCGGACGCCAAATCAAAACATTTAAGAAGGTTGTGAAGATTATGCACATTTGTTCGACTCCATTCGCCCATAAAGATAGTGTCGTCCGCGTATTGAAGATGGGAGATAGGAACCTTGTCATTACCAACCTCTATGCCTTTAAAAAGTCCCCTATCCAATGCGGCTTTTGCCAAAATGTTTAGACCCTCCGAAGCAATGATGAATAAAAATGGAGATAAGGGGTCACCTTGGCGAACCCCACGGGAAGGTTTAAATTCGGATGTGGGGGACCCATTAACTAATATGGAGATGGAAGTTGAGCTTAGGCAAGAGAAGATCCATTTCCTCCATCTTGTACCGAATCCCATGCACTTCATAACATCAATCAAAAAATTCCAATTAAGGCAATCAAACGCCTTTTCAAAATCAACTTTAAAGAGAAAACCTCTCCGCTTTTTTGCTTTCAAAAAATCAATGCTTTCGTTCACGATTAGAGCCCCGTCAAGTATGTATCTACCTTTAACAAAAGCGCTTTGTTCCATCCCGATAATACCCGGTATGATAGTCTTTAGCCGATTGGATAAAATTTTAGCTATAATCTTGTAGTAGCTACTTATAAGACTAATAGGACGAAAGTCACCAAGCCCGACCGGGTTGCTCTTCTTTGGAACCAAAGTAACAAAGGAAGCGTTACAACCTCTTGAGAATTCTCCCCTATCCCAAAACCATTTAATAGCCACAATGAGTTCATCTTTTATCAATTCCCAATACTTTTTATAAAAACTCATGTTAAAACCATCGGGCCCGGGAGCCTTATTACTACCACATTCGAACACCGCTTCTTTAATTTCTTTGTCTTCAAAGGGTGATTCAAGAGCTGTTGCATGTGCTGTCGAAATGCTAGGGTAAATAAGCTCTTCCATTGATGGTCTATCACTATCAGGTTCATCAAAAATTGCCTTAAAGTGTTCAAAAACAGCCCCCTTAATATCTTTAGGATTGTTGTTCCAGATTCCATTTATATTAAGACCTTTGATATTGCAATGGTTGTTTTTTCTTCGGATAATAGAATGGAAGTACCGGGTATTTTCGTCACCTTCTAATATCCATTTCACACGTGCTTTCTGTTTGAGCATGTCAACTTTAATTTTTTCTTTTTCAAGCCACTGTTTCCTGGCATCCCTCCAATTGTTTCTCTCGACATCACTCAGAACAGATGTTTCAGCCTTCAGTTCGAGACTGTTTGCCGTGGATTTAAGCACTTCGATTTCATCATCAAGGTTTATGAATTTTTTTCCGCTCCACACTTTTAAAGCCCCTTTAAGATTTTTCATTCGATTCCTAAAAGAACAGTCCTTTCTACTTTGAATGGGGCAATCAGTCTTCCACGCATCTAAAACAACTTGCTCGACATCATCACAATCAAACCAAGCATCGAAAATCTTAAAAGGTTTAGGACCAAAATTTCTATCCTCATCTTTTAAAACAATTGGACAATGGTCCGAGTGTTCCCTATCTAGTGCCACCGAAGTAAGGTCCCTCCATAACGAATAGAATTTATCACTTACAAGAAAACGATCCAACCTACTGAATTTTAAGCCGTCGTCACTAACTCTTGTGAAGTTTCTACCGCCTAGTGGTATATCAATTAGATTCGATCTACTTATGAATTCGTTAAAACGTTTTGCTCTATGTTCAACAAACTCACAGTTGAATCTTTCCGTCTCGTCTCTCACTTCGTTGAAATCCCCACCTATGATCCAAGCATCATCTTGTTGCGTTATTAACAGTTCCAACTTATCCCATAACTTTTGTTTTTTATCGTCTTCGTGAGGACCGTATATGTTAAGAATGTTGAAGTTTTGTCCAAGTTCTTTCCAGACTCCTTTCACACCAAGAATACTATCCTCACTAATTACATCTTCAGCCACAAAACAACCTTTATCCCAAATAATCATCTGCCCACCCGATTTACCAACCTTACCTTTTTGAGTAAAATCACAATCATCAGACCCCCAAAGTTTGTAAACCCACTTGTAATTCACTGTTTTCAGTTTGGTTTCTTGAAGGATAACAAAGTTAGGTTTCTCTTTAATGATCATTCTTTTTAACCAACTAAATTTATTCACACCTTTCGCAAGACAAAACCCTCTAATATTTAACGACAAGATCTTCATGAGAAAACTAAACTACGATAGAAAGGACATAAAACAACTAGGTGTGTCTTTTTTTCCATTTAAGACCCAATTTCTTTCCATATTCCTTGACCCCTAACTCATCAGAAGCTGAAGACATATTTTCTAAATTCACCTTATTAATTGAAGAAGAGTTTGAGGACTTACTGTTATCACAGTTGCTGCATTTCGATCTAATTGGTTGCTCATTAGGTCTTACTTTTCTTGCACTTCTTTTTACATTCATGAGCCTGGATGAAGATTTCCAGTTACGCAGATTGGACCAACAACAAGTGTTTTGATTCACGATGATTCCAGTTTTTGATTTTGATCTGTTGGCTTGTGTTGCTTCTTCTTTTGAATTAAACGAATTGGATTGTCTGTTCGGTTTTGAAGGGTTAGGTATTGATGACTTTGATTTATTCTTCCTGCTCGAAGTTGCTTGTTGACTCTTCCTCTGGTCAAATTTATCAACATGACACGTTTCCTCAATTCTCATATCTGGACCATCGACTTCTTGTCCCACATTATTGATTGAAATTTTTTTCTTTTTTAATCTATTATTAGCCTGCCCCACCTTCTCTTTCTTCATTGAATCGATATTTAAATCAGCTTGTGGGCTTTCACTTGAGCCCAAAGTCTCCTTAACCGAACTTGGGCTTGAACAATTCCCATTATTATTACGTGTTGGACTCTCTTCATCTACCATACGTATTGGGCTAACTTCATTTGAATCTGCCATACGTGTTGGGCTATCTCCATTTGACAAACATATTGGGCTATTATTATCACCCACATGTTGTTTTGGACTAACAATACCGTTGGACTTTTCATTTAAAATACAGTTGGGACTTTTCGTTTGCCGACCAGACTCCATCGATTCTGTAACTTTGCCATCATTAGGGTTTTTATCCCTCCAACAATCATCATCACGCTCATCACGCCTAGCACGTTCTTCAACATTGACTTCTTGGAACTGACTACTCGCCACGTGGCATTCCGATTCTCTGTCTTCATTGATTGGGCTGTCCCTTGGGTTATCCGGCTTGAATCCGGTACCGGAAAACCCATTGTCGACCGGAGAGTTGTTTTCTGGTAATTTTTCCTCAAATACACCAATACCTTCATACTCAGAGTCGAAATCACTTTCGTTGTAATCTTCATCAGAATTCTCGTATGTATCATCTATAAACTCATCATCTTCTAGACCATCATCGTTATAATTTAAATTGCCCAAGTCATTCTCAGGATTATTAATCTCCTTATTAACCTCCACCACATCTTCAACTTTTATCTCAACAGTCTGACTAGAATCTTCCTGAACATGAACTTCAAAACAAGCACCATTAGTTCCAAACCCAATTAACCCTTTATCATTAATATATTCCATAGTTTTGGATATTATGAGGACATGTCCAAAAACTAGGTTTTGATCTCCAACCAAGTGACAGTTTACTGTTTCTATTGTTTTGCCCCATTGGTTTGCAATGTTAGTGAAGGTTTTTTCATCCCAGCAAGTCACCGGTACCCCGAAAATCTTCACCCAAATCAACCTTTCCTTGATAACATAATGACTATTTAATAACCAAACTCTATTACACCATTTATGAATAGCATGCTCATTGTTGTTAATTATCCTTTTAGCTTCAAAGGATGAGTTGAAGATTAGCATAACTTCAAAACCTCCAAGATACTTGATATCACAGTTGATCATGCCTTCCGCCCTACACAAATCTTTTATTTGAGAGATAATCTTCCAATCCTTCAAAACACATATCAGCGAACGTTTGAATAGATCTTTGGAGAAGTTTTTATCTTGAATATTGATGAATCTAGGTTTGACTTCCTTTTCCATCCCCCCTTTTTCTAACCCACATTTTTCTATCCCACCTTTTCCAGCAGAACTCTCTCCATTGTAAAAGTCCCTTTCACCCCTTTTGGCTTCATATTTTTTCTCCAGTTTTTGGCGCAGATCTGGTTTGAACAACTTATCTCTTAAATCTTCATCATTAACATTTGGTTTGGACAGCTTGTCCCTTAAATCTGCACCTCTAACTTTAATGCCAGCTACATCTCTATATTGTCTATGATCCCGAAAGTTATGCTCTTTGAAAGCAGCATGGATTCTTTCGTTAATGGTGCCCCGAGTGTCACCATTATTTGTATCTCTTCCTCTTGTGTTTCCATTCTCTTTTCTCTCTGTTGCCTTAAAGATCTTAATGGGATAGTCATCAAAGTTGATGTTGCTGAGTGATAGAAGGAGTCGATCTACATTGTTAACATTTCCAAATCTAACAAATGCATATCTGTGGCCGTCTTTGAGTTTTTTGGCAGCCATATACACATCCCTAATGTCACCATACGGTTTAAAGACTCTCCACAGATCCGCCACACTCCAATACTCCGGGAAATTGTAAAACATGAACGATGTTAATTGAATTCCGAATATCCTAGCTAGTCGATCTTGCATACCACCATTGGATTGATCTCGCTTGTGTGTGCCTGCCCATGTGCGATTTTTGGTGTACTCTCTCCTAGCTCTCTCTCTCCTCTCTTTCTCTCTCACACACCCCATTTCGTTTTTAATCGATATTTAAATCAGCTTGTGGGCTTTCACTTGAGCCCAAAGTCTCCTTAACCGAACTTGGGCTTGAACAATTGGCCAAGGCGTGTTATTGGGTTCCTAAAAAGTTAGTTTCTATGATGCTACTATACAAATTAATCAGAAAACGACGTAAACGTTGAGATTTGAGATATCTCTTATATTATGCGAATAACTCCTTCACATGGGCGGATTCAAGAAAGTGTAGGGGCATGAACAGAGTAAAAAATTTAGATGGTTGATGTCACAATTTTTAATAGAAAGAAATTGACAAAAATACAATTTTTTTTCAAAGTCTTCAAACAATCTATACTTTTTTCAACCACCAAAGCATTGCCTGATTGGTACAACTCCAATGTTGATCCCAGGCAAACGCCTTTGAAATAATAGGCGAGCGTTCGAATCCTGAAAGAGTGGTTTTATCAAGGATCCTGTTGAGGTGATGGTGTGTGAAGAGTTTACTACTAACGAGTGTGTTGGTGACAAATGAGAGTATTCGATGTTAATATCGCCGTTAAAAAAATATACACTTTTTTCAAATAAATTGACAATATACACCTTTGAGTTGACCATCATTTTGGTAGACAACATGTATAGATTGGTCGACCACACTTTTTTTCCTTTTAGTAGACCAACTGTTGATCGACCACTTCACAATGATGATTGACTACATAGTCTACCAAACATCATAGAGGAGTTAACCGGCCACTTCGATAGGATGATCGTCTACATAGTTTACGATCTACCAAGGAGTTGATCGACCACTTTCCAATAATGGTTGACTAAATAGTCTACCAAACATTAAAGATGAGTTAACCGACCACTTCATAATAATTTAAAAAATTATTTTAATTTTTAATTAAATTTAAAAAATTCATAATAATTCAAATAAAATTCAATTTAATTCAATCAATGAACCAAAAAATAGAGGGAGAAGTTAAGTGACCCACGTTGGTCTATATCCCCAACAAACCGCCCAATATCTCCCAGTTTCTTCGTCAACATTATAACTTCCACAAAATCTCACTCTTTTTATATCACCAAATCACACGCACACAATGTAAATAATTTAATTTTCATTACTTAAATCAAAACCCTAATTTACTAATCAATGGATCGTTTCCTTTTTCATTCCAACTCATTACACGATCAACAACAACAACAACCACCACCACTTGACAAAATCCTTTCACTTCCGATCATTCTAACCGACCGTATACTCACCGCCGTTACCGATTCCAAATCCTTCAAACTCGAATGCACTGAAATCGGTAAGCACGTTAATCGGATATCAGACATGCTTCGTTCCGTCGTCAGGCTCTCTGATTCCACTCCGTCGTTCTACGACCGTCCAGTTCGCCGCATCTTCACCGACGTCGCCGGAAACCTAAACCGGACGTTATCGTTAGTACGAAAATGCCGGATTCGAAGTTTTTTCCGACGGTTCGTTAGCATTGTAACTGTTTCTGATTTTCGTAAAGTGTTTAATCTACTGAATGCTTCAATCGGTGACTTGAAGTGGCTGCTGGACGTGTTCTCCGGCGCCGGAGAATCCGACGGAACCGGAGGTATTTTTCTTACTTTACCGCCGATTGCGAATAATGATCCGATTTTAGCGTGGATTTGGTCTTATATTGCTTCTTTGTATATTTGTTCATTAAATGTTAAAATTGAAGTTGCGAATGAATTGAGTGTTTTAGCGCGCGATAGTGATAGGAATAAAATGGTGATAATTGAAGAAGGCGGTATTTCGCCGTTATTAAAGCTTTTGAAAGAGGATGCATCTGCTGATGCGCAAATTGCGAGTGCTGTTGCGCTTTTTAGCTTAGTTAATGATCAATTTAGGGCTAGTTGCATCTTCAATGAGCACGGTGTACCGATTATCGTAAATGTTTTTAGGAATTCGTCTGTGTTTGTTCAAATTGAAGTTGCGAAATTGATTGCACGAATGGCGGAATATGATAGTGCTTCGCAGGAAGGTTTTGCTAGAGAGAATTTAGTTGGAGTACTTGTTACATTGTTGTCGTTTGATATCGATGATGATGATTCTGGTAAAGGTAGTAAGTTTTGGAGACGAAGTATTGGTTCTGCAGACGAGATTAAAAAGGGAATGATGGATAAAAGTTATGGTAAAAAGAGGGCTTTTTCGTCTTCTATATGGCCGAGAAACAGGAAAGAGATGCCACACGTGATACTGGTGTTAAAGACTAATTGTTCCGGAGCGTTGTGGATGCTCGCTAAAGGAAACGTTGCGAATTGTAGGAAAATAACCGAAACTAAAGGGTTACTCTGTTTGGCTAAGCTTATCGAGAGTGAAAAAGAGGAACTTCAGTATAATTGCTTGATGACGGTATTGGAAATAACAGCCGTGGCCGAACAAAAATCCGAATTCAGACGAGCAGCTTTTAAAACTAGTTCACCGGCTGCAAAGGCGGTTTCGGATCAGATTTTGAGACTGGTTAACCAATCAGATAATCCCGCGTTTAAGATCCCGGCTATTAGGGCAATCGGTCATTTGGCTAGGATTTTTCCTGCAAGACAGACTCAGGTTATCTGTCCGTTAGTTAAGCAACTGTCACAGAGGAACGCTGACGTGGCGATTGAAGCGGTTATTACTCTTGGGAAGTTCACATGTCCGGATAACTTTTTATGTGCCGAGCACTCAAAGACTATATGTGAGTTTGAAGGGGTACAACATTTGTTGAGATTGTTAAGGGGTAACGATAAGACGCAGTATCATGCTTTGGCTCTTTTGTGTTACCTTTCAATGCACGTTGAAAGTAATGAACCGTCTCAACAAGTGAGACTTTTGACTGCTTTAGAAGGGGCGGATAAGTCTGTTGCGTGTCAGCATACGGAGTTGAGAGAATTGGTTGCGCAGGCGGTTTATCATCTCAAAGTGTCGGGTGCTGGTTTGATTCGTTCTCAAAGTCTTTCTTATTCGCGTTGACGAATCGTAATGTTATACTAGGCTGGTATATATATTTAGACTAACATTGTAATTGTAATTATTGGTGAAAGGTTTTTCATTTAAGTTAGTTATTTACTTGTAAAAAAAGTGAAGCTTTTGTTTGTTCTCTGCATTTTCATGTCATGAATGTTTGGAATGCTCTGGCCTTAGTTTCATTACGTGCTTGCAAGTTGAGAGATGTCATTGTATCTATAGTTTTCAAATGGAGGTGGCAAACTGGGAAGGTCAAACGGGTCGGTGCTGTGTCCAAATGGGTTGGGTTGGGAACAAGTCATTTTTAGAAAGGTTAAAACGTATTAAAGTGGGCTAGGTCATTATCAGCTACTCCATATTACTCCCTCCGTCCCACAAAGATTGTCATATTAATTAATTGTCATATTTAATTGTATCTATTAAATAAGAGAGAGGATATAATTGGAATTATAAGGAATTTTTATGATTATTTTGAGCAAATGATAAATAAATAGTAAAGTCTTAAAATGATTCATAATCATATCTGTCATGTTTCCTACACAATTGTGCTACAGTTGTAAGGCATTGGTGACTTGGTGAGTGGTTTACTTAGAGGGCACACGGATACAGATGTTACAAGGTTCCACATATTCATTAGTTGTATTGTTGAACAAAGATCCATGTAGTATATAGTACGGAGTATGAAGTGTATATATAATATAATTAAACATAATAAAGAATTATGGCTTAATCAAATTGCGAATTTATCTGTTAGATTCTCATTTGCAATTTTTAAAAATTGTCAACTGTTTCTAACGACGTTGTAACACCAGGGCCAATTATCATGTGGTTGACTTTTTAAAACCCAGCTTACAAAAACTACCATTGAAGAACATGGAACAAACCAAAACTCATGATAAACAAAATGGCCAAATTTTCTCCAAAATTAATAATATTGGTGTTCCTTTTTCTGTCATTACTTCATGCCGATTCTGCACTTTCAGGTAAAACGATTTTAATGTTTTATTAGCATTTTTGCATACTAATCATTGTATTAATGATGCCCCAATGTGTCTGCGTTGAAAGTTAATGATGTACTATTTTGAAATACTTAAATTCATGCGCATATTATAATGCCTAGTCAGGAAAAGACTATTGATTTGCATCGAAAAGTCAAGTATTTAACAAACCATGAAACATCTACAGGATCTGGTAGTACACGTTTACTTAATTTACTAATTATCAGTGTGTGTGATTAGATGATGGTTGTCAAGAGACTGAAAATCTGAGAGAGTTGATTGAAGCTTGGCAACATAAGGTTGTCGTTTTTGAGAGTAGGAGAAAGCTAAGAACTGTGACAGCTCCACCTGCACCCAAGCCAAGCAAAACTCGGAATGTCAAATACTAAATCATGTTACAAAGTTTGTTTACCAAAGGGCTTCTGGCCTAGCGATATTAATGGAACTCATCAACTTTGAAGTTGTGAGTTCGAGTCCCGCCGTGGACAAAAAGGATGTGTGTGTTTGCTGTTTCAAAAATTTATAAAAATCTTGTAAACTTTGTTAAGTTTATGTTCATTCTTTAGTTAAATGATGTACATATTTTTGTGTTGGATCACGATACAGTCTTGATAATTGTATCATCTTTTCATTATATATTGTGGAAAACAACGTTTGACTTGTCTATTACTCATAACATATCCATCGAGTGTTTGACAACATGTTGTAATAACAACTCATGGTGTTAGCACAACTCCTAAACGTGACAATTTCAAATCAATAACATGACCTAATTGTCATGGGACGCCCGGAGAAGGAGCAACTCGATCGATCGCTCGGGGCACATGAAGGATTTTCAGGGGGCCATTTTTTTTTTTAACATACACACTACAACAAAAATGCCGTTTCTCCATGCTTATTTTTTCACATTTGACACGAGCGTGAGTTATTTCAAAACTTACCTCACGTTTATGAACATAGTTAAAATTATGAACGTTTTCAAACGTGTACAAATAAATCTTCACACCTATAAGTGGGCGTAAATAGTGACACATTTATGTGCGTGTAAATTTTTTTGACTTTGTTCACGTTTGTAGTTGTGTTAATATAGTACACGCTTTAAAATGCGCAACTGCAGATTTTTAGTGAAAGCAAACACATACACAATTAGAACCGTGAGTAAAATGAAGTGAGGTACATGTGTTAAAAAAATAAATTGAATTGAAATTGAAATATTAAATTAAATTAAATTTAAATTTAATTTAAATGTAATAAATAAATAGAAATAGTAACCAATGTAAATAAAAAGACGACAGTCATGCGTTGAATACTCTGTGTGTCAAACAAACAAATCGATCGGCTTCATCTCTTGAAAACGAATTCAGTCAATTAGGTTTAAGTATATTCGAAATCGATTTGAAGAAGGTATCGTCAACAACTTCGTTGGTGATGGATTTGAAGTATGGTGCTCGCCAAATCTTTCCGTTCAAAATCAAAAATTGTTACGAGCAGGTAAACTCATCGTCTCGTTCTTAAGATCTGTTCATATGCTAGATTCTGTTTCAAATCGTATCATTTAGTTAGGCTCTCAATGTTAATTGATGTTGTTAGTCACTTGTTTAGTTGAGTAATTTGTGCATTTTTTCGTATTAGATGTTTATTTACTGGTAATTAGGGTTTCAGAGTTAATTCTTATTAATTTCTACGTTGAATTCTAATTGATGTCTCAAATAGACTCGTGTGTTGTTTGTTTGAATCAGAAACGCTATTGTTATTGCCATTGTAATTTAAATGTACCAATTTATTGATATTGTATATGTATATTCATACGGATGATGCAGGCAGGTCATTTGGTAACTGCTGTCATGGTGAGCAATAGCTCTTTCGAAAGTAGTTTTCATCAAGCTTAGAGTATTTTTAGTTTGTATGTGAATGCTTAGAGTACAAATACACTTTCATGATGAGAATTTATCATGTAGTTGATTAAAGTGATATGGTAAATAGTACAGTATCTAGTATTAACCTTCATAATATTTACTTTAATAAGTTGATTCATAAGTTTTTTTAAGGCATACAAGTTTTACGAAATACTATATTATCTTGTGCAATTTGTTTTTGATTATATCCGAGTTTGTCTTATTTGATCTTCTTTTAGCTTGTTTGCTAAGATTTGGTTGTTTTTGATTACAGGCACTTACCAGGGCTTCTAATGTCAATATCATCACATTAAGGTCTGTATAAATATATATGCCATTGATAGATTGTAGTGCAGTTACTTTAATCGTGCTTCGAATTTGTTATCAATGTAAATTTATCGATATTTGTCATGTGAGATTGATATGAGTTGTACATCCTTATATGCAATGTACAGAATTCTGATTTGTTTTTGTTCATAATGTAGTAAAGAGATACATTGTGGTTTTGTCTTTTTCGTTCTTTGTAGCAACTGAATATTTCATCTTTTGGCATGCCACAACCGAGACTGTGAACAAGGCCTGCAGCATGGTATTAACATGGTATTAAAACAACAGTGTTCAAAAGCTGGGAAGCTAGATTCTGATTCAAGGTATCAACTGCCAAATATCATTTGAAGATTTTATCATCTACGCTGGACCATTTATCAGCTGTCTGACTCTTTTTCAATTTCGATCATTTTTGTTTAGTCGTTTATTTCATTAGAGTTTTATGATTTAGAGTATCCTTTCCTATTTGATTCTTTTGAATTTCGTATTCGAAGTTGTGATCGGATCTATCCATTAAAAGAACCGATTCAACACATTTATTATGTGCCCAACTGCCCATGGGTGCTATGTTGGAACTGGAAGAGATTTCAAGTCAGTCTACTATATTTGTTATCAACATCTCATAATTTAATTGGCTTGTTAAAATTTACATAGTATGTGTTTTCATGGTTCCTTTATACTCTACAACTTTGAAAGTAGTTGACATTAACTCTTTATCTTGTTGAAACAATTGCCAGCTATAGTTGACATTTATGACTCTGTTGCTGACCTTGCTGACCCAAATTCAAGCAGACTCAAATCAATTGCCAGGTATGACTCTCTTGCTTTTTGTTTGTTGTTTTGATCGCTTGGGAGTTTAGCATATTGTTTTAGTTATTGTTGTTGTTAGCCGATAAGGTGGTAGAAGGTTTGAAATCGGGACAGATAGTCTTGATTTCTCACTCTCTAGTTTCCTTTGGTTTTAGGTGCTTGTGTGCTTCGGTAGGTTTGTTTTGTCTGCTTGGCTTGGTTCGTTGGCTCGTGTTATTCCTTGTTCGTTTTTGGTTAATCTAAAGTTCTCTATAGTTTGAAAAAAAAAAAAAACACTCTTTAGTGTTTATGATATGCTATGTGTCTTAGAGTGGTCAAGAAAGTATATATTATAGCTGAAACATGGAGTAAAGTTATAATACATATTGATTCCAACACCATTTTGATTTATTACCAAAGTGACCATTGTCAAAGTATGTTAATTAAGTTGAATTTGACATTTTGCTAATTCTTGCATAATATACAGGTACCGAAGTGGTATATGATCAAGGGCCTTTTTGAGATTTATATTAGAACAGGATAGCACAGCACTCTTTAATAGCTCATTTTATCTTACTGTAGATGTTAGTTGACTTGTAACAAGATGCATGTATTATAAGTTTACTCTGTAATATTTATCCTTCTAATTAATGAATGTTACCCATGTTCTTGTTTCAAAACAATAAATTGTATTGGCTGTACGTAAAAGAAATACAATTTATATATATATATTTCTCACTTTGAAGTGTGAAAATACTATAGGGATGTTACAATCCTCTTCTCAAGTTCTCACGCTTACATGTGTAGCTAATTATTGCCTCAAATCCTCACAACTAATGTATCACACTATTATACTTTTAAAAGTGTGAGGAATTTCCTCAAGTCTTCACACTTTGAAGCATGAAGAATACATTAATAATTTCACACTCAATAGCGTGCAATTGGAGTTGAATTTTGTTACGGCCAATTTCCACACGCATTGGCCAAGCGTGAGGTTAATAAGTGCACACCATTTAAAGCGTGAAAATTGGTATAAATATGCGTGTGGACTAGACCTTTTTGTTGTAGTGACAGCCACAATCGGAGATTTGTGAAACACAAGAACTAGGAAAACACAACTGAAGTAGCGAAGACGAAGCAAAATAGGGCAAAAAACAACAATTAACCTCGTTCTAGGTACTTAAATTCTATGGACCAACCTAGCTAATTGTAATAGCACTCATGGTGTTTTATTTATCTTTTCCACTTATCTATGTGATGAACACTGATGTATGCGGTGAACAGTGGCAAATCCATGATGAAAACTCAATTGAGTTCCAAAATTCTTTTTTCATATCTAATTATATATTAAAAGACTTTAGTGGTTGTTTACCTTTAGAAACCGCTACATTTTAAAATTATATTGTGTCCTATAGTTAAATTTAAGAGTGTCATGTACAACTGAAGACTACATAGTATAAAAAAATTGAAAGTAGTGGGGTCTTTGGACCCCACCCTTAAGGCATAAACTCGCCACTGGCGATGAATAAGGATTTCAATGTTTTCACTTTAATCATTTGTTAGCTCTCAATAGGAAATGTTTAATAAAAACAGAGAGGCTGTGATGTTGAATATGTTGAAGCTGGGTTGGGCAATGAGAAAAATAGGTGTGTATTTTGGCGAGAGAATCCATAGATCGCAGTCATGGTGATTCATGTTCTCTTACTTGATTCTATATATCTATGTGTCTCATTTCTCTTTTTGATTTCTATACCTACATCACTCAATAATAAAGGTCTAAAAAATAGATGTTGTGATAATATATATTGGTTTGGTTCAATCTTATTTTAAATATTATTTTTTGTACTTGTTTGGATATGTTTGTTATTTTTGGGGTATTAGTGTGAAAAGAAGAAGTTTAGTGCTTTTTCTAGAAATGTGATTCTTAGTTCTGATTTTTATTTAGCTGATTAGGATTTCGTATTGTTGATTCTCGTTCTGAATAATGAGTAAAGGATTATCACTTGTTAGTGTTAAGTGCTTGAGTGTTTTTTTGTGTAAGTGTGAGGAAAGAGTCTTTCGGTTTTTTTTTTTTTTTTTTTTTTTTTTTTTTTTTTTTTTTTAGGCTTTGCTTGGTTATGGTTTAATGTAAGCATTTGGTAGATTGTTATTGTTCGTGTGGTTTAAATCTGATTTTATAAAATTTTACATGTTATCATAGCGTGGCTCGATCGATTCTGGTGTTTGTAGTTGTTAATCATATCGATTGACGACTAGGATTTTACCGGTTCTAGTGTTTTGATTTAAATTTGGTGGTTTGATGTGCGAAAAGTGTACGTGTGCTTAGTTTGCTTTCCAACTTTTAAATTTATATAGCTTTTTTATTATTTCACTTTTAACACCCTAACGAGCACAAAACCCGGTCAAGTGTAGTATTTTAGGTTATCGTCCCAAGAGAGCGTAGAAGCGAATAAAAGTTGTTAACTAATTATCTTTAGTCTAATTCTTAGGGAAGAATTAGAAGTGATTAAATAAGTATTTTACTTAAGTAACTTAACGAATATAAAGGATAAGAAAGATATAATATGAATATTAAAAGAGAATGTGGTTACAAGGACTTAGCAACAATTGAAGAAATCTAATATGTAGTTTCATACTTACATTGATAA
Organism: Rutidosis leptorrhynchoides; assembly: GCF_046630445.1. Classification (NCBI taxonomy): domain Eukaryota; kingdom Viridiplantae; phylum Streptophyta; class Magnoliopsida; order Asterales; family Asteraceae; genus Rutidosis; species Rutidosis leptorrhynchoides. The sequence goes on from NC_092339.1 coordinate 314,207,450, forward strand.
GTAGCACATAGTAATCATAGACCAATCACTATTTCTAAAAGGCTAAGCTACAAATCACATAACACATGCAAAGTAGGACCTAAAGCATATCTCAACTAGGTGAGTGTTCAAAGTTATCATCTTAATTTATAGCATTTGAATAATCACATAATACATATCATCTTAATCTTATGATGGGGACTAAGTTAACATGCAATTAGGCTGACAAATAGATAAACTAATAAACTTAATCAGATCATCTCCAGTTACTAGCTTAAAGAAATCTTAATCCAGTTCTCATGCAATCGACTATCAAACGCCTATAAACGAAGGTTCTTTGACTAGGCCCAACAATAGCAAGATAACTATGCAAGTGTAATTTATCATCTTTCTCATTCTATTCTACCAAATATCTTAACTTAAGTTTCATGCAATTCAAATACCTTGTTTGGTGTGATTAACCTAGAAGATTAGATGAATCGAGTAAAAGCTTACTTAGAATTAGTTACTAGTTCATCCTAACTCTTATTACTTAATCATTAAGCATGCAAAAACAAATCTTGATCATGGAAGAATCAAACAGAATAAATAATCATCATAGAAACATAATCATACAGTTCTGGAAGAAACCAGAAACTGTACTTATTCGAGCACGAATCCGGCGGCTTTGAGTATCCCAGCCGGCGGCTTGGAATGATCCAGCCGGTGGCTTAGATGACTCAGGCGGCGGCTTCATCTTAACTTTCCGTTTTTGTAGTTTTCTTCCAAGTAACCACCATGAACATTTAGTTCATAGTTGGAGACGAACAGAAACAATTAGCGGTAAATAAAAACATAATAAAAGTAAAACAAGAATTAAAAGTGATAATACCTTGAATAAAGGAAATAAACTTGAATAATCTTGATTACAAAGAGTATAAAGACTAAAAACGAACCCTAAAACCTAAAATATTCGTAACTTGAAAGTATGGAATGAGAAAGTACATTCAAAACTGTAAAATTCAGCCTCTATTTATAATATTCGAAAACCGACAGCTTAGTCGGCGGCTCAGGATGTCTACCCGGCGGTTAGACCTGGGTCAGTGACTTTATCTCCAAGTTTAACTTTAACTTCACGCCAAATTAACCTTAACCGTGTTGCTTAGCCGTCGGATTGGCTTCACCAGCCGGCGACTTGTGTGTCTTCCGGATTAAATCAAATATTTTCCATATTTATTTTGAACTTGAGCCTTACGTACAAGTAATCCTAGCCGGCGGCTCCAATGTATTTCCTTGGTCAACAAGTTCTTCGATTTTTGACTTGAATTCTGGAACTTTCTGAAATTTGTCTGCTTAGGCGGCGGCTTGGACACTTAGCCAGTGGCTAACCTTACGACTTTTTGACTTTTTTTCTCTTTTCTTCATTTTTAACTTGTTTTATCACACTTTCTAAATAAACACGTTAAAAGCACATTTTTACAAGAATTGTTAGCTTTTATCCAAAAAGGTGTTAAAACTAAATTAAAATGACAAGATAACGCGTAGAAAGCATGTATAATTCGAGCGTTATCATGATTGATTAAATCTTCTGGAAATTTGTGGTGCAATTTTCAACCTTGGTTGATATCGTCTCTGAAGCAATTGCAATATTGACGAATAAGCCCTAATATTTAGAAATTAAGGTTAGGGTTTCCTCATGGCCGTTCTAGAGGAATTTATTGATGTTCTTCTGCTGTTATAGGTTCTTGCTTTTCTTTTCTTGCTCGGAGTACTCTGTAACATCTTTCCTTTTCTTCGTGTGTAATTATATAGGTTGTCTAACATTTTTCTTGGTAGAAGATAGGACCCCTTGTAAGACTGGAGTATATTTCTTGGAAATCTGCTTATGAGGATCAATGCTTGGGCTATCCTTTAGGATTCTGCATTTTTAGGCATCTGTGTGTTCTTCCATTCTCTTATTTTTTTTTGTTTTTCTTTTCTCTAGTTAATAATGACTAAAGAAACCGAATAAGAGTCTTCATCTGTTACATTGATTAACAATCTAGATTTTGGGGATCCCTTGTATCTTCATGCAAGTGATAATCTGACACATCTTTAGTAACCTTAAACTGAAAGGTACTGAAAGTTATATTATTTAGAGTAGAGCTTTGCTTCTTTCTTTGAATACTAGAAATAAAGTGAGTTTTATTGATGACACTTGTAAAAGAATTGATTATGAACATGATGATGTGTTTGTTGGTCAATGGGACGGATGCAACATTGTTATTTTGATTTGGATTTTTACTTATATTTTTGATGAGCTATACTTGGATCAAATATTCTCTAGGAATGCTACACACAATGTGCCAAGAATTGAGGAAACTTATGATAAAATTGATGGTGTTGTTACCTTTAATCTTTATCATAAGATTATTTCTTTGACTAAGGGTGTTAACGTTGTTTCTAAATATTGTCATAAATTGAACAGTATATGGAAACAATATGATGCTTTAATCAAACTCCTTACATGTACTTGTGATGCTTCAAAAGAGTTTCTTGATCATAATCAGTTGATAAAACTTAAAACTAATGCAGTTTTTAATGGGCTTAAATGATGCATATCAACCCTTATGATGTAATATTCTTTCTAAAAATCCTCTTCTTAATATTAACACTGCATATGCCTTGATATCTATGAAAGAATTTCATAGAGTCAGTGGAGAGTCCACTCATAGAGTTGTGGGTCTCATGACCCCATTAAATTAAAAAAAATTTAGATAATGTACTCTTCGAATTGATAGGTCACCATTAAATTTAGCTATTGTATCCCATATTTTCAAAATTTATATTTTTTATAGGTAAACAACCACTAAAGTACTCTTAAAATATAATTTGTTAAAAAAAAGAAAAATTGAGACCCCATTGAGTCTTCATCCTGAATTCGCCACTGCATAGAAGAGTTACTTCAACTAAGATTTCAAATTAAACTCTCGTGTCATATTTTGTTGCTAAAACTGTGACTAATAAGTCCAAATCAAACAAAAGATTCGTAAGAAGTCCCAATCCTAATTTCAAATGTACAAAGTGTGGCACGATTGGGCATACTATTTACAGGTGATTTGAGGTTATTGGCTATCTTGCTCGGTATAAGAAGAAGCCATTTAATTAAAATGCACCTAAATTTGTTGCAAGAAATGATAATACTTCTGCTAATAACTATGCTTCTTCTAGTTGCTTTTTCTGAAGAGCTGAGTTATTAAAATGATGAGTTTGATTAATGATAAGGGTGATTCTGATAATCGTGCTATTGTATGGTAGGGTTATGAATGATACTATTTTCTTTACTGAAAATTTTAATAGATTTATTTGTTTTAATGTCAACTTAACTCATAATAGGCTTCAATGTGAATGAATTATTAACTCAAGTGCAAATCAGTATATGACTTGTACCAAAAATAATATGTTTGACACTAATACACTATTGATGTTTCTAAAATGGGTGTTATTGTGGGTTATCCCAATGGCACTAGAGCTAAGATAACTAAAGTCGGATGTTATAAGTTAACTAACTATATCGCTCATAAAAATGTGTTGTTGGTTCTTGAGTATTTTGTTAATTTGCTTTATGTTAATAGAATAACTTAAGGCAACAAATTATTTGTTGGTTTTGATAGAGTCTAATTGCTATCTCCATGATTTGAAAGCAAGCTAAACTCCGAGGATTAGTAATGAGTTTTTAGGTCTTTACTTTTTTAAAATAGGTAAGGCTATGCTAAATAATTTTGAATTCCGTTTCTGGGAATTTATGGCATAACAAGCTTGAACATCCTGCCGATCAAGTTTTGAAGGTCTTAAGACATGATCTTGATGTTTATGGTTCTAATTCTGAGCCTTGTGACACATGTCATAAGACTAAACAATTAGAGAGCAATTTCCATCAAGTGATCATAAGTGTTTGGCGTGCCTTAAACGGGTGGCTTATATTAGTGTGATTTCGTTCGTCCCTTGATATGATCGAAATGGACGGTTTATTCGTGCGGTGTCGTTAGGTCGCAAGACGTCAGAATTAGCTGATCAAAGTAGCGAACAGTGGTTTATTATTTATATTTTGCGGGGCCTAAATTTACTTTTGACTTTCTAATGGTAGAAGGTGTAAGTTAACCTAAGGTCGTGCTTTTGAATGGTTTAACGAATTGAAGATCAAGTGGATAATTGTCTTTGTTTAAATTACCTGAGTAAAGGATAGTAGTTTGTTTTAAGCTAACAGTCCTAAATGCGGAAAAGTAAAGAACGTGGAAGAATATCCGGAGTATGCAGATCAAGGAAATGTTGACCAAGATATTAGTTTGGGCTAGAGAAAGGTAATTATGTTGATGTTAAACCTATGATTAGAATGGTGTAGATCTGGTTGGATGAGCCAATTACACAGACCTACTTATCTCTAGACTCTCAGAGTTCTCATTGAGTAGTGAAAAGTATGTCTCTTGATTGTATAATTGAAAGGTAACTATACCTCGGAGGTTATCCTCAGTAAAGAACTAGGTGTATTAGTGAGTTGAGCTCTAATCCTAACCCTCGTTATCAGTTTAGTTAACTGAATAACAACGTGCCGTGTTGATTGAACACTGATCACAAACGGAAGGAGTGTCCGTCGGGTTAAATTAACAAAACTTTAAATGAAAACTAACAACCATTTTATCATACTAATGAGATCATACCAAATAAAACATTGTACATCATTATAGTTGATATACTGAAAGTAAAGCAGATAGAAACCTAGCAGATACCTACACAGTTGATATGACTTAGTCCTAGGGCAACAATCAAACAAGGACATGCGATAGTTTTAGATCATACAGTCAAGGTACTAGCTTGATCTTAACAGCTCCTAAGAGGTCTCTTTGGAACAGTCAATAGGCATACTAGGTCATTCATGTCTCAATTCCTAAGTTCCGTGTCCTAAAAGCGCATTAGATGCCTCTCGGGAACTCCGGCCGTACCGAGTTCATAGAATCTTCAGGTACAGTATAACCAGGGTTCTTAATTCTATAAAGTAGCTAAGTTCATATAAGTGGACAAGCCCTGATCACAACCTAGGTTGGTCAATCCTTAAGATGCTAGCATGCAAATCTACCAGACTCACAAGTCAGTATAATAATATAACAGTACTTAATTTAACATAAATACGCTAACCCAAACTTCTATCATGGCAACATAAATATTAATTAAGCTAACATGGTAATATCGGAACGCATTATTAAACATAAATGGTGACAATACATGTTTAATACAAAAGACAAGCGTTTCGGATAAAAACCCGAAAAAGCTGACGAAATCTGCCCGAGATTGCAGGGACTCGCCGGGATATCCTCTGGAAAATAAAAGCTAAGCTAGCTACTACTAAAAATAACTAAAAAAGCTTGAAAATATAAAGTGAATTACAAATTGAGTGTGTGTTGAAATGGATGGAAGAAGCCCTTTAAATAGACTTGAATTCTGCCTGCAAACAGCTGTCAGGACATTTACTGACGCCGTTTGGCTTGGTGGTCCATTTTTGATGACCGTTTGCTTGGCCCGTATGGCAAGTCGTTTCCCATAGTGGCAGGCCGTTTGCTGCCCTGGTCAGCTTGTTTCCTGGATCGTAACTTGATTTTCACCGTTTTCGCTCTAGATTCTTCGTTTTAGCTCTGTTTTACTTGATTCTTTTTGCATCGCCTTCGTAATCACTTAATCTACAAAATCAACTGACAAAGCGATAATTTTGAAGATAAAGTTTGGAACTTTATGGATTTAGGGCTGTTATGGAAGAAAAATGGCCAGGAGAGTATTCCGTAGACTACCTTATTTTCTTTTAGTTTATCTTTTAAAAGCATTGTATAAAAAGTTATATATCTAGTAGAAATGCTACTCTCATTTTTGTTCTTCATGCAGAATTTTATCCAAGAGACTGGTCCTTTCCAGCATTAGGAGCCCGACCGTAGGAAAGCCCATCACTAGGAGAGTAACCTGACCGTAGGAAAGTAATCTTTCCTCAAACACTAAAATCTCTAAGTGTGGGGTCATCCCCGCACCAAACTTAGAGATTCTAGAAGATACTGTTCTTAATTTATAAAATATTAAAATATTCTATTTCAGAGAACATTAGGGACAATGTTCTTCTAAGTGTGGGGTATTGGGTAAAGGTTTAAGGACAAGTAACCATAAAACGCTAAGTTTTGAAAAATTCTTTTGTTTAAAAGTGATCAGCAAAGAATATTTAGGTAATTTCGAAAATTCTAATCTCGTTTTACCCAAAAGATTCTATAAAATTGCTAGAAATCAGTTTACAGAACATTTACTAGAACGGAACGATTAAGCTAAAACTCATGATCTATGTCAAAAGATTTCTTCCGAAAAAATATGTAAAAGGCTACGCATAACCAAGCACGACCCCTACTCCTAAAAAGTGAGGACTCTTGGACCCAAAGTATCTGTATGACCCATCAAATCTACAGTACTTTGCCAACTCATTTGACGAGCGTGCCAGTGTACGGTTCAAGTTAGAACTTAGTTTTGACACACGTTTCAAATCCAATGGTTAGTAAGCGCCATACGTGGTGCAGGTGCGATACTCCTTTCAAAATCATTCTGAATAGAGAAGACAAAAGCCATCCGTTTCCGTTTCCACTCCACGCATTTAAAATCGACCAACTCACACAAAGCGTTGATGAATCAGAAAATAATCACCCCCAAAATTACCCCCAAAATACACTACCCATTCACCTTCATTCCCTTTCCGCTTATCTAAAAAGATCCAGAGATTAATTAAGAGATAGATCGATTAAATTCGCTTCAAAAGCACTTGTTAAAAGATTCCGAACCCCCGATTGTTTTTGATAGGTCAAAGACCTATTTTCGGTGAATTATCACTTCCTCTCTAGGCACCAGGAACAAAGGACAAGAGTTATGGAGAAAGGGTATGCCAAAAAAAATGATGATTACGAAAGAGCAAAGTCTCTAGAATAAAGGCAAGAAAAACCCGAAAGTTGCCCAAAGAAGAATTGCTGGGAGAGCCAAGTAAAATTCTAGACAAAAGTCATAGCGAAATCCACATCTTCCGAAGAAGCTTTTTAAGGAATTCAAGCCATTTTCTATCCAAAATGGATACTCTGAAGAATCAAAATCTATCAATTCTCTTTAGAAATCAAAAGATCTGGACACCTTTCCAAAAACTCCTTAACCAACCCTACAACTCATCTTCCTCTTGCAAGAATGCCTAGGAAGAAGATCAGTGTCGTCCTTACTTAACCGGTGGAGATATTGATGCTTTACCAAGCCTATGATGAGAACTGTTACACGACTGGCTTCTGAGCGACAATACAACTAGATTAGGGCACCCTAAACACTCGAGTGATATGAGTGATCCGCTAGTGAGAAGCCTGGTCATGTATACTCTACATCTAAGAGTTGGAAAGTACGCCACTATGGACGCTATTGAAATCTAGAGACTAAGATCATCGAAGTTCGAAACTTTCTCTAATACTTTCGAAAGATGTGACAACTTCTGATGAAGGCATAATAAAAAGATCCTAGGGTGGGCGAGTAAGAATCTATTAGAAAGAATCTTGTATTCCCTCTTTTTGCTTAAGGACAAGCAAAGCTAAGTGTGGGGTATTTGATATGGGCCAAAAAGTCACGTTTTACCCCCTTTTTTCTGGGTCTAGCGATGTCTGTGAAGTATCCATTAAGTCCTAAAGGATCATCGTCATCCTCGAGTCTCGGCAAATACTCAAGCGGCTGTCCTGCATCTAAATCGGGACTCAAAAATGTATCTAGGCAAAGGTCCGATGGCAACTCCAGGTGTGATAGGCTCAAAAATGGCTCCTCATCAGGGATGCTCCCGGTAATCTCAAAAACCTGCGCTGTTAGGACCCCGAAGTTGTATAGTCTTAATGTGAAATATGCTTAAATGAAGGTTTCTTAGAAGAGGGCTATATAAGGAACCTAAGTAGTCCTAATTAGATAGCCATTGCATTGTAATTGAGTTCTAGAAGTTGTGGAATGTAAATCTTGTTGATTCTCTCTCATACCAAGTCTCCTTCACATTTACCGAATCTCATTCTAACTTGTCTTTTCTTCTAATCTCAACATGATTTGACCTATCATTTGGTATCAGAGCTTCCAGGGAGTGATATTACATCACTAGATCGATCTAGAGATTGAAGATTGCAGAATCTGAGCACTCTCGGTATATTGAATAAGATTCGGTATAATCGAATCTGATAATCTGACGTTCAGATTCTTGTGATAAGTTCAGCGAAGATGTATTAGGTTGATTAGAAAGAGTTTCCATCATCATTACAGTTTTTTAACATCAATTATGAAGAATCAAGTTGATTTTTAGAGTTCGTAGCTAAAACTCTCGGTATTCATCATTTCCAGCTTGATTCTGTAGTTTAGTAAAGGTTTGAGGTTCCAGTTGTGATCGTGAGGTGTTTAATCACATTTATGATGGTTTAATTTTATCAATTCTTCAAGTTTTGAAGATTTGATCTACATTCGGTATCGTAACGGCCATATCGAATCTGCTTCAAAGTTATTAATTCTCAATTAGTGTTGCAGATTGTGGTGTGTCTGTGATTCTATCACATTCGGTTTGATCATACGCAGCTAATTGGTGTGATTTGAGAAAGGATTCGTTTGAATTCTAAGTTTTCATACTTAGACTCGGTATTGTCAACTGCTACAGTTGACATTCGGTATCCTATACATTCGGTATCTTTGATATTTTGTGTGATACTAACTTGTTTCCTTGTGCAGTAAGGTTACAGAATCTAATTCAAAGGAATTGAATTGTGTTTGAATTCAAATTCATACAGAATCTGACTACCAAGTCAGATACCGAATCAGAATCTCGGTATCACTTAATTCCTTGGTTTTAAGTGTTCTCAGGCTACAAGTCTTGTGGTTACCGAATCTATACTGAATCTGGGTGTGTTACTTGTATTTCTGATCAGTTTATGATACAGAATCTGGTTTACCGAATCTGCTACAGTACAGAATCTGTACCGAATCTGCTACAGTACCGAATCAGATACAGAATTTGACATTCTTGTTAGATTGTTGTGATTTTTCATCCTAGATTTGTGTAATACCGTATCTTTACCAAATCTACCTCATTTTCAAGATGTCTACTCAAGATACTTTGATCATTGGATCAGATTCCCGTCCTCCAGTGTTGTTTGATGGCAAGTACACTCAGTGGCTTCACCGAATCACTCAGTACATAGACTATAAGGGTGAGAAAGCAAAGTAGATATGGGCTTCTCTGAGAGATGGTCCAGTTGTAGATTATCATCCAGATACTGGAATGCCAATTCCAGTCTATGAACTTTCTGGTGATAAACGTGAGAGAGCTCAGGGTGACATAGAAGCAAAGAACATTGTTATGCAAGCTATCCCGTATGATTTGTTTGAAAATGTTGATAGCAACACCACAACAAAAGATATATGGGATGAGATCAAACGACAACAAGAAGGTTATGACATGTCAGATGTTACTAAATTGAATAAGGCCCTGGGATTTTATGAAGATTTCAAGCAGGAACCTGATGAACCACTCAAGGATACCTACCGTCGTTTCAATGGCGTTCTCAATGAGTTTAAAAGGTACAAGATCATAAAAGTAAATGCTGAAGTTAACATGAAATTTCTCAAAAAGCTCAATGTTGATTGGCTTCCTTATGGAACCATTGTTCGATCTACCAAAGAGATTGACAAGTTGACTATTCATGAGCTTGTTGGAGTTCTTATGCATTACTAACCTGAAGTGTCTAAACTTCAAGAAGGAAGGAAAGAGTCTTCTCCGGGTGATCCACTTGCCCTAATTTCCAAAAAGAAGAGCAAATCATTTACGACTTCCAAAAGCTTTTCCAAGAAAGTGCTTGTTGAAGAATCAACTGATTCTGAAGAGTTGAATCTTTCTGATGATGATGATTCTCACCTTGAATTAGTCAAGATGGCAGCCATGTTCACAAAAGCCTTGAACAAACATAAGTTCAAAGGCAAATCAAGCAATCAACGCAAGAACTCATCATCTTCCTCGTACTACAAGAAAGCTGATCAATCAAAACAACATCAACGTGCTGATGATTCCAAGAAGGATGATTCAATTTTTTTCAATTGTGGAAAAGCTGGTCATTACTCTCGTGAGTGCAAGATGCCTAAGAAGAAGGATGCAGCTTACTACAAGAAGAAAATATTGATGGCTAAGATTGTAGAAACTGGGGGAGAGCTGAAACCGGTTGATGATACTTGGTTTAATTGGACTGATGATTCAGATTCAGAGGTAGAACATGTAAATGTTTGCAAGGTGACTAAGCTCATCAAAGCTAAGGAAGCAAAGAAGAATTCTGACTCAGCATCTGATGATGATAAGGTACAATCATCTGAAATTCCACCTGATCTTATAAAAGTGCAAAATGACATGATGAAGAATTTGGTCTCAATGTCAAAAGAAGTCAAAGGTTTAAAATCTGAAAACAAGGTTTTAAAAGATAAAATCAAACTTTCTGAGACCAAACCATCTTTATCTAAATCACAATCGGAATTGCAAAGATTGACTGTCCAACTCAGCTCCACGAAAACTGAGTTGGAAGATCTTAAAAAATCAATTCATCCGATTAAAGTCGAAAGGACAGATTATCGTCTAAAATCGGAACGACTTGCAGAAAAAGTTCAATTTTTAGAAAAAGATCTTTCTGATTTGAAAACTCAACATGAACTCACACTTTCAAAGCTAAACAAGAAAATTATTCAATTGGAAAACACCATAATTGAAAAGAACTCTGAAATTTCTTCATTGTCAAAAGAGTCTTTTCAAATGAAAGCACAACTTGCTCGATATGAGGAAAAACTCTATCGAACAGAGCAATCCAAAGCTATCATGAATATGGAACTTTCAAAACAAACGATTTTTATGAATAGACCAAAAACGATTCATGGTGAAAAGTGGGGGTTGGGTTATGAAGATCCTAAGATCTTAGATAATGCTTCCAAAAAGATTACATGATTGTATCATTCTGATTACTTTCAAGCTGGTTTACCATCTCATTTTGTGCATGCCTCTGATGCTGATTTTGATGATATTATTATTAATCACAAATCTAGGAAATACCATCAAATTAGCTTAATGTATGAGAAAATCAATGCTAAAATGGGTAAATCAAATCCTGATTTCTTGAAGGAACTTGTTGAAACTGAAAAGAATATGCAACATGAAAATTATGTGCCTAAGCGTAGACTGGTTTATATCCCAACACTCATGCTAGAGAAATACATTTTAATGCTTGAGAATGAAGTGTTTAACAAACCTAGTTCTAGCATTATTGCCATAGATGAGGTGTTTGATTAACCAACTTTTGATGTGAAACCAATACTACCAGCCTTACCTGCATGTTTTGATAATGTTTTCCGTGAAGACCTAGCACATGAACTAACTGTATTCTTTGAGACAGAATCCCTAGGTCAAACTGATTTAGATGTAAAGGTAGAACCTCGAGATGAACCAACTGTTGAAAACTTGATAGACTTTGACACAACAATTGACCCTTTGAATGAATTTTACGCAAACATACCTGTTGTACGAAACTTAAAACATATATTAGGTATAGTTGAACAGGAAAATGTTGATTTACAACTTAAGTGTCAATCATTAGAACAAATGCTTGCTTTGTATGATAAATTGCCTTCACTTCCTAAGAAAGAATGTACTTATGATTTTAAGGAAGGTGAAGTGCTAGTTTCTGCAGAGGAATTATGTCTTGAAATTAAGAGCTTAAAACAAAAAATAATTCAACTGAAACAGGCTAACACACTTAAGCAATCATCTACTGTTAAAACCAATATGTCTGAATGTGTTGGTGGGATTAATAAGAAGGGGAAGGGGACAACAACATCTACGGATGCAAAACCCATTACTATTCTTAAAAACCCAGTACGTTCTCAATTTGGTAAACAATTTCAAAAGTTGCACCTTCAACCCAATTTGTTGTCAAGAGAGTTCATTCTCAAAATGGTTCTGTGTTAACTGAAAAGATTCCTATGATTCCAATGTCAAATCAATCAAAAGAATGTCTTTTAACGAATCAGTCAAGTCAACACAACACACGAGGCCAAAACCTGATTTGAGTGAGTATGATGCAAAGGAACGTAAAATCAAATTAGAAATTTTGCAAAATCAATCATCTCATGGGACACCTGAAAAGTTTGGACGTCTAACTAACAGAGGTGTTTTTCGTGTCACAGGTCATAATCCAAATTTGACTTATAAGTCTGTATGGGTTCCTAAGTCCACGACTAAGAAAGTAGCAACCAAACTAAAGCAATCTGCTAGTCGACCTAGGAAATCATCTCATGTTTTTCAATTTTCGTCTGTGAACAAAACATCTGCATGGAATAAGTTGTGTGTTAAGACTTCTGATAATGATGTAAAACTTGATATTGCGTATGATGCTTCATGTAATGTGATTTTAAATAATGCTTTATTGTCTAAATTACATGATGCTTTACGTGATTATCTCATTGTTGATCCAAAGTTTATTGTTGGTACTAACCGTAGAGGACCCTAGAAACTTTGGGTACCTAAACTCTAGGAAATTAACGTTTACAGGGTTTCGACGTCTGTGTTTGGTATATCGATTCTGGTTGCTCTCGACACATGACGGGCGATAAATCCTTGCTTGTCAATTTCGTTGACAAATTCCTAGGAACGGTTACTTTTGGGATGAGATTGCAGCAATAACGGGTTATGGAGATTTTGTGAAAAATGGCATAACGATCAAACGGGTCTCATATGTTGAGGGTTTGGGGTGCAGTTTATTTAGTGTCAACCAATTTTGTGACGGAGATCTCAAGGTTTTGTTTGAACGTCGTCAATGCTCGGTGCAATCCACCGATGGAAACGATCTCCTTGTTGGTAAACGTTGTGCTTCACTTTATACTATTGACCTCAATGATGCACCATCACATGACACCATGTGTTTGGTTACTCGTTCAACAAAGAAAAATTCATGGTTATGGCATCACCGGATGTCACACCTAAATTACAAGGGTATTAATCGACTGGTCTCTAAAGACATAGTTGATGGTATTCCATGCTTTCAATATGATAAGCATCATGTGTGTCCATCATGTGCGATGGGTAAGCTGAAATGGACTAATCATCTGCTTAAGCAAAACCCCAGTACTTCATCGTCCTTGCAATTATTGCATATGGACGTATGTGGACCCATGCGTATTTTTAGCCTTGGTGGCCGGAAACATGTGCTTGTTATTGTTGATGACTATACCCGATTTACATGGATTTTCCTTTTAAGGACTAAGTCAGAAACCCCCGCCATTATCATTGAGTTCATTAAAAAGAATCAACGCTCTTTTAACAAACATGTTAAGAGTATTCGAACTGATAATGGGACGGAATTTAAGAATGACCTGCTTGATAGTTATTTGAAAGACCAAGGCATTGAACATCAGTTCTCTACTGCACGAACCCCTCAACAGAATGGAGTAGTCGAACGACGTAATCGTACGTTGTGTGAAGCAGCTCGAACGATGCTTGCTTACTCCAAACTACCTCTGAAAATGTGGGGCATGTTATACCCAAAATCGCTGCATCATTAATAAACGTTTTGATAAAACTCCTTATGAGTTACTATATGGTAGATGCCCGAATGTCAAATATTTCTGTGCCTTTGGTTGTATATGCTATGTGCTTAACGATTTTGACAGCCTCAGAAAGTTTGATCCTCATGGCGATCAAGACATATTTCTCAGTTATTCTTCGAACAAAGTTGCCTATCGTGTCTATCACAAACGGACAAAGACAATCAAGGAAAGCATTAATGTAAGGTTCGATGAGTTATCGGGAATGGCTTTTGAACAACTCAGTTCAAAACCCGATCCTAACCTGACTACTACTTCTTCCGTGCAAAACTCAATTTTAGTGAAGAAGGGTGTTCCTACGGTAACAACAGAGGAACTGGATATCTTGTTGATAGTATTTATGCTCCTCAACGGAATTCAAATGTTCAAGCCGTACTGGTTACACCATCACAGTCAACTACTGTGGAGACTCAACCAAGTCTTTTTGATGAAGATACAACAACAACTGATTCACTTGTTGCTTCTTCATCCTCCCTCCCACCTCCTGTTACTGATAATCTTGAACCAATTCAAGATTCATCAGTTGATACAACTCCATTTGTTTCTCCAGATATTTAATTGAATCCATTAGATAGTGTTACATCAGATCAAGCGGATCAAGGCTCAACGTCAACAACGGTTGACGTTTCAATGGATACCACTGATGTACAACCTCTTCCATATAACAACCGATGGACTAAAAGTCATCCAATTGATCTTATCATTGGTGATGCATCTGCTCCAGTCTCAACTTGAAGGGCAACTCGGAATATGTGTCTATACACTGACTTTCTTAGTAAGATTGAACCAACAACGGTTGCTCAAGCTTTACTAGATCCGAACTGGGTGGTAGCAATGCAAGAAGAGATCAATCAGTTTGTTCGTTTGAAAGTATGGCGATTAGATCCAAGACCAACGGGTCAACGACCAATAGGGGTTAAGTGGATTTTTAAGAATAAGAAGGATTCTGATGGAATTGTGGTTCGAAATAAGGCACATCTTGTGGCCAAGGGATATTGACAACAAGAGGGTATTGATTATGACGAAACATTTGCTCCGGTTGCTAGGATTAAGGCTATTCATCTTTTCCTTGCATTTGCTTCTCATATGAAGTTCACGGTGTTTCAAATGGATGTCAAAACTGCTTTTCTGAATGGTCATCTTCAAGAGGAAGTTTATGTTGATTAACCAGAAGGCTTTGTCGATCCCATTCATCCAAACCACATCTACTACTTGGAGAAAGCTTTTAATGGTCTGAAGCAAGCACCGCGTGCATGGTATGAGACCTTAACAAAGTATTTGCTGGGTGGCTTCTCTCGTGGAATTATTGATACAACGTTATTCATCCGTAAAAACCACGGTCACATTCCATTTGTTCAAATTTACGTTGATGACATTATTTTTGGTTACACGTCCTCGGCCTTATGCAAAGAATTTGGTGACCTTATGGCCAACAAATTCGAAATGAGCATGCTTGACCAGTTAAATTTCTTCTTGGGGTTACAAGTAAAACAATTACCAAACGGAATTTTTATCAGTCAAACAAAGTATATCAATGATATGCTAAAACATTTTAAAATGACTGCTTTAAAACCAATGACAACCCAATGAGGACTTTACTGGATGCTGATGCTAATGGGGAACCCCTTGACATTACGCTTTATCGAAGCATGGTTGGTTCTTTAATGTATCTGACTGCAAGTCGACCAGACATTACACTTGCTGTAACTGTCTGTGCCCACTTTCAGTCAAACCCTAAGAAATCCCACTCCAAAGCGGTTGTTAGGATTTTTCAGTACCTTAAAGGGACACCTAACCTTGGGATCTGGTATCCTCATGGATTCGATTTCAATCCCACTGCTTATACTGATGCGGATCATGGCGGTTGCCATGTTGATAGAAAGAGCATATATGGATCAATTCAGATGTTGGGGAATAGGCTAGTTGGTTGGTCATCCAAAAAGCAGAACTGTGTGTCTTTATCAACAGCTGAGTCTGAGTACATTACTGCAGCTCACTGTTGTTCACAAGTTTTGTGGATGCAAACTCAACTTTTGGACTATGGCTTTAAGATTTCTAAGACCCCAATTTACTGTGATTCACAAAGTGCTATTGCAATTACAAGCAACCCGGTCTAGCATTCTAAGACTAAACACATTGATATTCGTTATAATTTCATTAAGGACCATGTAGAAAAAGGGGATGTAGAGTTATACTTTGTGCCTACCAAAGTGCAAGTAGCTGACATGTTCACTAAGCCCTTAGATCAACTTAGGCTAAAGTTCTTGATAAAAGAGATTGGCATGGTAGAGTATAGTGCTTGACATTCCTTATGCTTTAAATAACATCTTTCAAGGGGGAGCCTTTTAGAATTCTGTTAACTTCCTGGGATTAAGTTTCAATGGTTACGAAAGGGGGAGGTAACTCATTGATATCATATTTCAAGTGGGAGTTAATTCATTTTCTTGGGGAAATATCAAAATGGTGACTTACTTTCTTGTATATCATATTTTGAGGGGGAGAAAATGGGAGAAAAGAAAATTATTTTTCAAAAGTGAATTTCATAAAATCTATGTTTTATATCTGAAAATAATTCACTAAGGCTTGTATACATCTCAGTATGCAACCCGTTTTAACAATTGGTATCACTGAAGATTTGTACTTTGTACATAATTCAAAATTTTTTAAGTACAAATCTTGTTTCATAAAATTCATAAAAATTGGAAAAGATAAAATCCAAAAATATGTGAATTTAACTGAATAAATGCTAATTTTAGCATTATACCGAATCTGACAACCAACAGTACAGATTCGGTAAGTTTAAAATTTTCAAAAATTGTCTCAGAAATGTTTTTCATTAAAATGTGATAATCTTGAATGATTTTTGATAAAGATTTGTCAAAATTTGAAGCGTAATGTGTTTAAATATGAAATTGGACTGTATTCGGTACTTAAGGCCCATTCGGTAAAGCCCATGTCTTCAAAACATTCGGTATCTATAAATAGCAGGGTCAAAGTTAAACTTTCTCTCACTTTTACTAATTGCATACCGAATCTGACAAAACCTACCGAGTCTGCCTAATCTACCGAATCCGTCTCTCTGTATCTTTAAATCTTTAGTATATTATTATTTTAATCAAATTTAAGTATCACATGTTGTAGATCTGAGATAATTGAATACTTATAAACCAGAAAATAATGCAAATAACATGATTGTGACACTTAATTTTGAAAAAGTGTTGATTATACCGAATCTGAGTCGAGTCTCTTAAATCTTAGATTAAACTCATCTGATTTGGTTAATTAACACGAATCTTGTCAAATCTATGTTAGAATAGTTGATCTATCAATTGATCGAGTCTGATTACATGTTTAATTGAGTATTTGATAGATTCTGTATATACCGAATATGTTCTTGCTATAGTACCGAGTCTGTTCAAGTCATTAATATATTTTTCTGATTTGTTTGAGTTGTTAATTGATTGTGACTATGTTTTTGCATGATATAAGACTGAATATGCATGCTTGGGTGAATATGTGTGATTTTTGAAGATACAAATATGTTCTTGGCATTTTACCGAGTCTGTAATTTGGTACTTTGAAAATAATGTAATTTTCAACTTGATAAATCTTACATGCTTTATTTAAGTCTTTGATATGAAAACTCAAGCTTATTTGGTTACAGAATCTCAAGTTTTCATGACTACCGAATCTGCTTGATTTGTGCTTAAAATGATTAAGTGTTGTTCATATTCTTTGTGTTTCATAATTGTCTTTACATGATGAATTTGTACTATAATGAATATCATATGAATGTCATATTATTCAATTACTTGTTCATATTTGGAATAAATGATTTTTATAACTTAGAAAAACCATAAAAATTATAAAACTTGAAAAATACAAAGGATTTCAAAGGCAAATAAGAATATAGATATGTGCTTTATGTTGAACATCTTGTGGTCTTCTATTTCTTATTTATACAGCTAAATGGCGAACAATTACTTTATCAACTCTGAAACCAACATTTCCTGCAACTACTGGACTGCAATACTAGAGAGGCATACACTGTGGCCTGCTCTAAGCTCCACTGCCAGTGTGCCTGTGACAGATCTGGAGCTACTAAACAAAACTATTAGGTTTGTGGAAGCTACACAACCTACTGCTGCAAATCCAGATGGAACACAAGCTCGTTTTGAATTTGAGCTAAGAGGAGTTCAAGGGATGAGGAGTATCACAAAGGCTGACTTCAGGAGGATCTTTCAGCTTCCTCTTGTACAGAATGCTCCTGCTTTCCCTGCTACTCAGTAGATGATGTCTTCAATTTTTGATCTTGGTTATGTTAGAGCTACCAATGTTCCACCGGCTAAGTTTCATAAGAAATACCCGCACTCATGGTGGTATGTGATCTTCTCAATCATCAACAAATGCTTGCTGATGACAAGGAGTGGATCAGACAGCTTGAGTGTGCCAATGCTGAGGCTGTTCTACTCATTCACAAGAGTAGAGACTCCTGACTATGCAGAGCTTCTATGGGATTTGGTTCAGGCTCAAGTTGATAAGCCAAGGGGTTCATACATCCCTTGTGAAAGGTTTTTCTGTATCTTTATCCATGATGCTATAAATGCTTGCAGAAATGCAAATATATTTGTACCAGGTACACATGGATTACAGATGAAAAGATTTGGGGAGCTGAAGATGAATACCCCGATGGTATCTGACAATCAATTCACTGCGCCGATTCTAAATTGGCTTGTAGGGCTAGCTGCACCCCAAGACGCTCGAATGCATTCATATTTTGAGGCTGTAGGAATACCTCTTCCGAACCCGGTACAATAAGAACAAGTTGAACCTGCCGCGGTTCCAGCCCCAGAGGTTGTAGAGGAACCTGTAGTACAACCACCCGGGCCAGCTAATCCTCCACTTACGGTGAACCTCAAATGTTCTAGGGCAACATACCAAGCTCAACCCATGAGGATCAGGGAACCTAGTTCACCTAGGATTGAACCAACCCTATCAACAACACCCAAAGTGAGCAGTGACACTGATTCTTCAGCAACTGAATCATCTCCTGAACATTCTCCTAAGCGAACTCGATTTATGCCTGATGAGATGATTCAGACTCCGCCAACCCAACGAGTAACTAGATCTAGGACTTCGACACCTATCATTCGCCAAACAGTTGCTCCAATCGTTGGTGATACGGACCAAGACCTAGAGCCGATTAGGTCACCCTCGCCCATATCTATATCAAATCCAATAATAACAGTAAGCCCTACACTAAATGAAGCGCAAGCTTCGGTAGGCAAGAGAGCTAAACGCACAGATGGTAAAAATACCAATAAGCCCATCCAATCTAAACAGAACTTAATAATAAATCCTACTCAGCAAGATGCTTCGGCATCTAAGGAAGTAAAGTCTTCCTCTACAGTAAAGTCTGTGTTGACTCAATCAATTGAGGAAACTCAATCATTAAAGTCCAGAACGGCTGAAGGGGAGCTGAAAAATCTTGAAAAGGCACCCTGCGTATCGGCTGGAAATCCTCGTGTGCCTCAACGTACAACAGGGTCTCGAGGTCCAGCTTATCATGATGAGGGAGATCTGTCGCGTGTAGTGACCCGAACTTTTCCATGTTTATATATATTAATTGAGATTGATGTTTACATGATTAAATGTTTCCAACATGTTAAGCAATCAAACTTGTTAAGACTTGATTAATTGAAATAGGTTTCATATAGACAATTGACCACCCAAGTTGACCGGTGATTCACGAACGTTAAAACTTGTAAAAAAACTAAATGATGACATATATATGGTTATATATATAGTTAACATGATATTATGATAAGTAAACATATCATTAATTATATTAACAATGAACTACATATGTAAAAACAAGACTACTAACTTAATGATTTTGAAACGAGACATATATGTAACGTTTATCGTTGTAACGACATTTAATGTATATATATCATATTAAGAGATATTCGTACATCATAATATCATGATAATATAATAATTTAAAATCTCTTTTGTTATTATAAACATTGGGTTAACAACATTTAACAACATCGTTAACCTAAAGGTTTCAAAACAACACTTACATGTAACGACTAACGATGACTTAACGACTCAGTTAAAAGGTATATACATGTAGTGTTTTAATATGTATTTATACACTTTTGAAAGACTTCAATACACTTATCAAAATACTTCTACTTAACAAAAATGCTTACAATTACATTCTCGTTCAGTTTCATCAACAATTCTACTCGTATGCACCCGTATTCGTACTCGTACAATACACAGCTTTTAGATGTATGTACTATTGGTATATACACTCCAATGATCAGCTCTTAGCAGCCCATGTGAGTCACCTAACACATGTGGGAACCATCATTTGGCAACTAGCATGAAATATCTCATAAGATTACAAAAATATGAGTAATCATTCATGACTTATTTACATGAAAACAAAATTACATATCCTTTATATCTAATCCATACACCAACGACCAAAAACACCTACAAACACTTTCATTCTTCAATTTTATTCATCTAATTGAACTCTCTCAAGTTCTATCTTCAAGTTCTAAGTGTTCTTCATAAATTCCAAAAGTTCTAGTTTCATAAAATCAAGAATACTTTCAAGTTTGCTAGCTCACTTCCAATCTTGTAAGGTGATCATCCAACCTCAAGAAATCTTTGTTTCTTACAGTAGGTTATCATTCTAATACAAGGTAATAATCATATTCAAACTTTGGTTCAATTTCTATAACTATAACAATCTTATTTCAAGTGATGATCTTACTTGAACTTGTTTTCGTGTCATGATTTTGCTTCAAGAACTTTGAGCCATCCAAGGATCCATTGAAGATAGATCCATTTTTCTCTTTTCCAGTAGGTTCATCCAAGGAACTTAAGGTAGTAATGATGTTCATAACATCATTCGATTCATACATATAAAGCTATCTTATTCGAAGGTTTAAACTTGTAATCACTAGAACATAGTTTAGTTAATTCTAAACTTGTTCACAAACAAAAGTTAATCCTTCTAACTTGACTTTTAAAATCAACTAAACACATGTTCTATATCTATATGATATGCTAACTTAATGATTTAAAACCTGGAAACACGAAAAACACCGTAAAACCGGATTTACGCCGTCGTAGTAACACCGCGGGCTGTTTTGGGTTAGTTAATTAAAAACTATGATAAACTTTGATTTAAAAGTTGTTATTCTGAGAAAATGATTTTTATTATGAACATGAAACTATATCCAAAAATTATGGTTAAACTCAAAGTGGAAGTATGTTTTCTAAAATGGTCATCTAGACGTCGTTCTTTCGACTGAAATGACTACCTTTACAAAAACGACTTGTAACTTATTTTTCCGACTAGAAACCTATACTTTTTTTGTTTAGATTCATAAAATAGAGTTCAATATGAAACCATAGCAATTTGATTCACTCAAAACGGATTTAAAATGAAGAAGTTATGGGTAAAACAAGATTGGATAATTTTTCTCATTTTAGCTACGTGAAAATTGGTAACAAATCTATTCCAACCATAACTTAATCAACTTGTATTATATATTATGTAATCTTGAGATACCATAGACACGTATACAATGTTTCGACCTATCATGTCGACACATCTATATATATTTCGGAACAACCATAGACACTCTATATGTGAATGTTGGAGTTAGCTATACAGGGTTGAGGTTGATTCCAAAATATATATAGTTTGAGTTGTGATCAATACTGAGATACGTATACACTGGGTCGTGGATTGATTCAAGATAATATTTATCGATTTATTTCTGTACATCTAACTGTGGACAACTAGTTGTAGGTTACTAACGAGGACAGCTGACTTAATAAACTTAAAACATCAAAATATATTAAAAGTGTTGTAAATATATTTTGAACATACTTTGATATATATGTATATATTGTTATAGGTTCGTGAATCAACCAGTGGCCAAGTCTTACTTCCCGACGAAGTAAAAATCTGTGAAAGTGAGTTATAGTCCCACTTTTAAAATCTAATATTTTTGGGATGAGAATACATGCAGGTTTTATAAATGATTTATAAAATAGACACAAGTACGTGAAACTACATTCTATGGTTGAATTATCGAAATCGAATATGCCCCTTTTTATTAAGTCTGGTAATCTAAGAATTAGGGAACAGACACCCTAATTGACGCGAATCCTAAAGATAGATCTATTGGGCCTAACAAACCCCATCCAAAGTACCGGATGCTTTAGTACTTCGAAATTTATATCATATCCGAAGGGTGTCCCGGAATGATGGGGATATTCTTATATATGCATCTTGTTATTGTCGGTTACCAGGTGTTCACCATATGAATGATTTTTATCTCTATGAATGGGATGTGTATTGAAATATGAAATCTTGTGGTCTATTGTTACGATTTGATATATATAGGTTAAACCTATAACTCACCAACATTTTTGTTGACGTTTTAAGCATGTTTATTCTCAGGTGATTATTAAGAGCTTTCGCTGTCGCATACTTAAATAAGGACAAGATTTGGAGTCCATGCTTGTATGATATTGTGTAAAAACTGCATTCAAGAAACTTATTTTGTTGTAACATATTTGTATTGTAAACCATTATGTAATGCTCGTGTGTAAACAGGATATTTTAGATTATCATTATTTGATAATCTACGTAAAGCTTTTTAAACCTTTATTGATGAAATAAAGGTTATGGTTTGTTTAAAAATGAATGCAGTCTTTGAAAAACGTCTCATATAGAGGTCAAAACCTCGCAACGAAATCAATTAATATGGAACGTTTTTAATCAATAAGAACGGGACATTTCAGTTGGTATCCGAGCGTTGGTCTTAGAGAACCAGAAAATTTGCATTAGTGTGTCTTATCGAGTTTGTTAGGATGCATTAGTGAGTCTGGACTTCGACCGTGTTTTCTTTAAAAATGATTGCTTAACATTTTTGTTGGAAACTATATATTTTTAACATATGAATATTATGTGATATATTAATCTCTTAACGTGTTTGATATTATGTGATAGATGTCTACCTCTAGAACAAGTCCCATTGACTCACCTAATAATAATGAAGAGTCAAATGTAAATTGGAATGATTTGTGGACTGATTCACAAGTTCCCGAAGAGGAACCGGAAGAAGAGTCGGAACCGGAAGAAGAATCGGAACCGGAAGAAGAATCGGAACCGGATGAAGAAATAGAACCGGTGGGGGAAATAATAAAACGGTTAAGTAAAAGAAAATCCTCAACCAACCGACCAAAGTTAATTATGGTCAATGGTGTTTCCGCCAAGGAAGCAAAATATTGGGAGGATTACCAATTCTCCGATGAATCGGATTCCGACGAGAATTCCGATGATGTTATAGAAATTACCCCAACTGAATTTAAAAAGGCAAAAGAAAATAATAAGGGAAAGGGCATAAAAATAGAGAAATCTAATTCCAACCCCGATGAACTTTATATGTATCGTCAACCCCCGAAGTCCTTAAGTTGTAACAATGACCCGGGAACCTCTAAACCACCAGGTTTTTCTAAACCAATGTGGACAACGACGGCTCGTATTAGGGGAACATCATATATCCCTAGAAACTTGGCAAAACGAACCAAAACTGAAGAAGAAGAAACGAGCGAGTCGGAATAAGATAGTTGTATTCGTGTGGTGTAATATATGGAATATAGTGTTCTTATGCTTTATGATATATGTAAAAATTGCTTGTATTAATAAGTATTTTTTTTATGAATCTAACTCTTGTCTATTTTACAGTTTAAAAACACAAAATGGATAGACAACCCAATATTTTAAGAGACCTACCCGGAGACATGATTGATGAAATCTTGTCTAGAGTCGGCCAGAATTCTTCGGCACAACTATTTAAGGCGAGATCAGTTTGTAAGACATTCGAAGAACGTTCCAAGAATGTCTTGGTTTATAAGAGACTTTCGTTTGAAAGATGGGGGATATCACATTGGGAAACCCATAAGTTACGATGTGTTTACTTTGACGCATATATTGCGGGGAACCCAAGTGCTATTTTACGCAACGGGTTAAGAAATTATTTTGACTCAATATATCCGAATATTGGACTTCGTGATTTAGAAAAAGCGGCTAACATGCAACATAAAGAAGCATGTTATGCTTACGGATTAGTAATGTTCGCTTCTCACCAAAGTGAGAACAAGAACATCGGGCTACAACTATTAAACAAAACGTTTCCACAAGTGACGGAGTCGGTAATTGGGGTAAGAAATGAGGTTTTTAGATTATTACGGGACTGTTGGACATTACGTAACCCTCGTCCCTTTGATGACGTTACAACACGCTGTCTTATCAACGGCCATAACGGTTATGTTGCACAAGACCAAGGATGGGAAGTAGTCCTAGTAAAACCAGAATGCATGACTTGTTTCTGGACGTATGAATTACGTGTCTTTATTGCCTTTGCTGAACGACTTGTGTACTAGCTAGAATTGTCTTCACAACTATCTTGTATCAAAGTTATTGTGTGCTATATTTCATGCTTTATGTAAAATAAGCGGTATTGTAAGTTTGTAAAATATTGTATAAAAGTTTGAACGCGAAATATTATTATAATCAGTTTTTCATATAGAATTGTAGTAGTTGAATTGTATATTAGCTACTAAGTATGAACTTAACGGGTAGGTACTACCCGAATTTAAACTTATAAAACGCTAATATGAAGAAAAAGCTTTTATAAATGAGTTCATATTATGCTACGAAATACTATTAACTACTCTTAATATTCTGTATGATTAACTTGTTCCATTTAACTATTTTGAAGGAAATGGCACCGACTACTCGACACACCGTGAATATGAATGAAGAGGAATTCCGTACTTTTCTAGCTTCAAACATAGCCGCAGTACAGGCTGCGCTACATACCAACAATAACCTTGGATCTAGCAGTACAGGAAATCGTGTAGGATGCACCTACAAAGAATTCACTGCCTGCAAACCTTTGGAATTTGATGGAACCGAAGGACCGATCGGATTGAAACGGTGGACCGAGAAGGTTGAATCGGTGTTTGCCATAAGTAAGTGTACTGAAGAGGACAAAGTGAAGTACGCTACGCATACCTTCACAGGTTCTGCGTTAACATGGTGGAATACCTATCTAGAGCAAGTGGGACAAGATGATGCGTACGCACTACCGTGGTCAGCATTCAAGCACTTGATGAACGAGAAGTACCGTCCCAGAACCGAGGTCAATAAGCTCAAGACAGAACTTAGAGGGTTACGAACCCAAGGATTTGATATTACCACGTACGAAAGACGATTCACAGAATTGTGCCTATTGTGTCCGGGAGCATTCGAAGATGAGGAAGAGAAGATCGACGCGTTTGTGAAAGGATTACCGGAAAGAATCCAAGAAGATATAAGTTCACACGAGCCCGCCTCCATACAACAGGCATGTAGAATGGCTCACAAACTAGTGAACCAGATTGAAGAAAGAATTAAAGAACAGACTGCTGAAGAGGCCAATGTGAAGCAAGTCAAAAGAAAGTGGGAGGAAAACGGTGATAAGAATCACCAATACAACAACAACAGCAATTACAACAATAATCGCAACAATTATCCCAACAATCGCAACATCAATCGCAACTACAACAAACGGCCCAACAACAACAACAACAACAACAACAACATCAACTACAACAATCATCCCAACAACAATAATAACCGCAACAACAACAACAATCAGAAGCAACTATGCCAAAGGTGTGAAAAGAATCACTCGGGGTTCTGCACCAAATTTTGCAACAAGTGTAAAAGAAATGGTCATAGCGCGGCGAAGTGTGAGGTCTACGGACCAGGGGTTAATAGAACGAAAGGAACAAATGGTGTCGGAACGAGTAATGGCGGAGCAAGTAGTGTCGGAGCAAGTTATGCCAATGTAGTTTGTTATAAATGTGGAAAACCAGGCCACATTATTAGAAATTGCCCGAACCAGGAGAACACGAATGGACAAGGCCGTGGAAGAGTTTTCAATATTAATGCGGTAGAGGCACAGGAAGACCCGGAGCTTGTTACGGGTACGTTTCTTATTGACAATAAATCTGCTTACGTTTTATTTGATTCGGGTGCGGATAGAAGCTATATGAGTAGAGATTTTTGTGCTAAATTAAGTTGTCCATTGACGCCTTTGGATAGTAAATTTTTACTCGAATTAGCAAATGGTAAATTAATTTCAGCAGATAATATATGTCGGAATCGAGAAATTAAACTGGTTAGCGAAACATTTAAGATTGATTTGATACCAGTAGAGTTAGGGAGTTTTGATGTGATAATCGGTATGGACTGGTTGAAAGAAGTGAAAGCGGAGATCGTTTGTTACAAAAATACAATTCGCATTATACGAGAAAAAGGAAAACCCTTAATGGTGTACGGAGAAAAGGGCAACACGAAGCTACATCTTATTAGTAATTTGAAGGCACAAAAACTAATAAGAAAAGGTTGCTATGCTGTTCTAGCACACGTCGAGAAAGTACAAACTGAAGAAAAGAGCATCAATGATGTTCCCATTGCAAAAGAATTTCCCGATGTATTTCCGAAAGAATTACCGGGATTACCCCCACATCGATCCGTTGAATTTCAAATAGATCTTGTACCAGGAGCTGCACCAATAGCTCGTGCTCCTTACAGACTCGCACCCAGCGAGATGAAAGAACTGCAAAGCCAATTACAAGAACTTTTAGAGCGTGGTTTCATTCGACCAAGCACATCACCGTGGGGAGCTCCTGTTTTGTTTGTCAAGAAGAAAGATGGTACATTCAGGTTGTGTATCGACTACCGAGAGTTGAACAAACTTACCATCAAGAACCGCTACCCACTACCGAGAATCGACGACTTATTTGATCAACTACAAGGCTCGTCTGTTTATTCAAAGATTGACTTACGTTCCGGGTATCATCAAATGCGGGTGAAAGAAGATGATATTCCAAAGACTGCTTTCAGAACACGTTACGGTCATTACGAGTTTATGGTCATGCCGTTTGGTTTAACTAATGCACCAGCTGTGTTCATGGACCTTATGAACCGAGTGTGTGGACCATACCTTGACAAGTTTGTCATTGTTTTCATTGATGACATACTTATTTACTCAAAGAATGACCAAGAACACGGTGAACATTTGAGAAAGGTGTTAGAAGTATTAAGGAAGGAAGAATTGTACGCTAAGTTTTCAAAGTGTGCATTTTGGTTGGAAGAAGTTCAATTCCTCGGTCACATAGTGAACAAAGAAGGTATTAAGGTGGATCCGGCAAAGATAGAAACTGTTGAAAAGTGGGAAACCCCGAAAACTCCGAAACACATACGCCAGTTTTTAGGACTAGCTGGTTACTACAGAAGGTTCATCCAAGACTTTTCCAGAATAGCAAAACCCTTGACTGCATTAACGCATAAAGGGAAGAAATTTGAATGGAATGATGAACAAGAGAAAGCGTTTCAGTTATTGAAGAAAAAGCTAACTACGGCACCTATATTGTCATTGCCTGAAGGGAATGATGATTTTGTGATTTATTGTGACGCATCAAAGCAAGGTCTCGGTTGTGTATTAATGCAACGAACGAAGGTGATTGCTTATGCGTCTAGACAATTGAAGATTCACGAACAAAATTATACGACGCATGATTTGGAATTAGGCGCGGTTGTTTTTGCATTAAAGACTTGGAGGCACTACTTATATGGGGTCAAAAGTATTATATATACCGACCACAAAAGTCTTCAACACATATTTAATCAGAAACAACTGAATATGAGGCAGCGTAGGTGGATTGAATTATTGAATGATTACGATTTTGAGATTCGTTATCACCCGGGGAAGGCAAATGTGGTAGCCGATGCCTTGAGCAGGAAGGATAGAGAACCCATTCGAGTAAAATCTATGAATATAATGATTCATAATAACATTACTACTCAAATAAAGGAGGCGCAACAAGGAGTTTTAAAAGAGGGAAATTTAAAGGATGAAATACCCAAAGGATCGGAGAAGCATCTTAATATTTGGGAAGACGGAACCCGGTATAGGGCTGAAAGGATTTGGGTACCAAAATTTGGAGATATGAGAGAAATGGTACTTAGAGAAGCTCATAAAACCAGATACTCAATACATCCTGGAACGGGGAAGATGTACAAGGATCTCAAGAAACATTTTTGGTGGCCGGGTATGAAAGCCGATGTTGCTAAATACGTAGGAGAATGTTTGACGTGTTCTAAGGTTAAAGCTGAGCATCAGAAACCATCAGGTCTACTTCAACAACCCGAAATCCCGGAATGGAAATGGGAAAACATTACCATGGATTTCATCACTAAATTGCCAAGGACTGCAAGTGGTTTTGATACTATTTGGGTAATAGTTGATCGTCTCACCAAATCAGCACACTTCCTACCAATAAGAGAAGATGACAAGATGGAGAAGTTAGCACGACTGTATTTGAAGGAAGTCGTCTCCAGACATGGAATACCAATCTCTATTATCTCTGATAGGGATGGCAGATTTATTTCAAGATTCTGGCAGACATTACAGCAAGCATTAGGAACTCGTCTAGACATGAGTACTGCCTATCATCCACAAACTGATGGGCAGAGCGAAAGGACGATACAAACGCTTGAAGACATGCTACGAGCATGTGTTATTGATTTCGGAAACAGTTGGGATCGACATCTACCGTTAGCAGAATTTTCCTACAATAACAGCTACCATTCAAGCATTGAGATGGCGCCGTTTGAAGCACTTTATGGTAGAAAGTGCAGGTCTCCGATTTGTTGGAGTGAGGTGGGGGATAGACAGATTACGGGTCCGGAGATTATACAAGAAACTACCGAGAAGATCATCCAAATTCAACAACGGTTGAAAACCGCCCAAAGTCGACAAAAGAGCTACGCTGACATTAAAAGAAAAGATATAGAATTTGAAATTGGAGAGATGGTCATGCTTAAAGTTTCACCTTGGAAAGGCGTTGTTCGATTTGGTAAACGAGGGAAATTAAATCCAAGGTATATTGGACCATTCAAGATTATTGATCGTGTCGGACCAGTAGCTTACCGACTTGAGTTACCTCAACAACTCGCGGCTGTACATAACACTTTCCACGTCTCGAATTTGAAGAAATGTTTTGCTAAAGAAGATCTCACTATTCCGTTAGATGAAATCCAAATCAACGAAAAACTCCAATTCATCGAAGAACCCGTCGAAATAATGGATCGTGAGGTTAAAAGACTTAAGAAAAACAAGATACCAATTGTTAAGGTTCGATGGAATGCTCGTAGAGGACCCGAGTTCACCTGGGAGCGTGAAGATCAGATGAAGAAGAAATACCCGCATCTATTTCCAGAAGATTCGTCAACACCTTCAACAGCTTAAAATTTCGGGACGAAATTTATTTAACGGGTAGGTACTGTAGTGACCCGAACTTTTCCATGTTTATATATATTAATTGAGATTGATGTTTACATGATTAAATGTTTCCAACATGTTAAGCAATCAAACTTGTTAAGACTTGATTAATTGAAATAGGTTTCATATAGACAATTGACCACCCAAGTTGACCGGTGATTCACGAACGTTAAAACTTGTAAAAAAACTAAATGA
Source organism: Rutidosis leptorrhynchoides (assembly GCF_046630445.1). Taxonomy (NCBI): domain Eukaryota; kingdom Viridiplantae; phylum Streptophyta; class Magnoliopsida; order Asterales; family Asteraceae; genus Rutidosis; species Rutidosis leptorrhynchoides. Next base: position 314,236,720 of record NC_092339.1, read on the forward strand.
TGACATATATATGGTTATATATATAGTTAACATGATATTATGATAAGTAAACATATCATTAATTATATTAACAATGAACTACATATGTAAAAACAAGACTACTAACTTAATGATTTTGAAACGAGACATATATGTAACGTTTATCGTTGTAACGACATTTAATGTATATATATCATATTAAGAGATATTCGTACATCATAATATCATGATAATATAATAATTTAAAATCTCTTTTGTTATTATAAACATTGGGTTAACAACATTTAACAACATCGTTAACCTAAAGGTTTCAAAACAACACTTACATGTAACGACTAACGATGACTTAACGACTCAGTTAAAAGGTATATACATGTAGTGTTTTAATATGTATTTATACACTTTTGAAAGACTTCAATACACTTATCAAAATACTTCTACTTAACAAAAATGCTTACAATTACATTCTCGTTCAGTTTCATCAACAATTCTACTCGTATGCACCCGTATTCGTACTCGTACAATACACAGCTTTTAGATGTATGTACTATTGGTATATACACTCCAATGATCAGCTCTTAGCAGCCCATGTGAGTCACCTAACACATGTGGGAACCATCATTTGGCAACTAGCATGAAATATCTCATAAGATTACAAAAATATGAGTAATCATTCATGACTTATTTACATGAAAACAAAATTACATATCCTTTATATCTAATCCATACACCAACGACCAAAAACACCTACAAACACTTTCATTCTTCAATTTTCTTCATCTAATTGAACTCTCTCAAGTTCTATCTTCAAGTTCTAAGTGTTCTTCATAAATTCCAAAAGTTCTAGTTTCATAAAATCAAGAATACTTTCAAGTTTGCTAGCTCACTTCCAATCTTGTAAGGTGATCATCCAACCTCAAGAAATCTTTGTTTCTTACAGTAGGTTATCATTCTAATACAAGGTAATAATCATATTCAAACTTTGGTTCAATTTCTATAACTATAACAATCTTATTTCAAGTGATGATCTTACTTGAACTTGTTTTCGTGTCATGATTTTGCTTCAAGAACTTTGAGCCATCCAAGGATCCATTGAAGATAGATCCATTTTTCTCTTTTCCAGTAGGTTCATCCAAGGAACTTAAGGTAGTAATGATGTTCATAACATCATTCGATTCATACATATAAAGCTATCTTATTCGAAGGTTTAAACTTGTAATCACTAGAACATAGTTTAGTTAATTCTAAACTTGTTCACAAACAAAAGTTAATCCTTCTAACTTGACTTTTAAAATCAACTAAACACATGTTCTATATCTATATGATATGCTAACTTAATGATTTAAAACCTGGAAACACGAAAAACACCGTAAAACCGGATTTACGCCGTCGTAGTAACACCGCGGGCTGTTTTGGGTTAGTTAATTAAAAACTATGATAAACTTTGATTTAAAAGTTGTTATTCTGAGAAAATGATTTTTATTATGAACATGAAACTATATCCAAAAATTATGGTTAAACTCAAAGTGGAAGTATGTTTTCTAAAATGGTCATCTAGACGTCGTTCTTTCGACTGAAATGACTACCTTTACAAAAACGACTTGTAACTTATTTTTCCGACTAGAAACCTATACTTTTTTTGTTTAGATTCATAAAATAGAGTTCAATATGAAACCATAGCAATTTGATTCACTCAAAACGGATTTAAAATGAAGAAGTTATGGGTAAAACAAGATTGGATAATTTTTCTCATTTTAGCTACGTGAAAATTGGTAACAAATCTATTCCAACCATAACTTAATCAACTTGTATTATATATTATGTAATCTTGAGATACCATAGACACGTATACAATGTTTCGACCTATCATGTCGACACATCTATATATATTTCGGAACAACCATAGACACTCTATATGTGAATGTTGGAGTTAGCTATACAGGGTTGAGGTTGATTCCAAAATATATATAGTTTGAGTTGTGATCAATACTGAGATACGTATACACTGGGTCGTGGATTGATTCAAGATAATATTTATCGATTTATTTCTGTACATCTAACTGTGGACAACTAGTTGTAGGTTACTAACGAGGACAGCTGACTTAATAAACTTAAAACATCAAAATATATTAAAAGTGTTGTAAATATATTTTGAACATACTTTGATATATATGTATATATTGTTATAGGTTCGTGAATCAACCAGTGGCCAAGTCTTACTTCCCGACGAAGTAAAAATCTGTGAAAGTGAGTTATAGTCCCACTTTTAAAATCTAATATTTTTGGGATGAGAATACATGCAGGTTTTATAAATGATTTATAAAATAGACACAAGTACGTGAAACTACATTCTATGGTTGAATTATCGAAATCGAATATGCCCCTTTTTATTAAGTCTGGTAATCTAAGAATTAGGGAACAGACACCCTAATTGACGCGAATCCTAAAGATAGATCTATTGGGCCTAACAAACCCCATCCAAAGTACCGGATGCTTTAGTACTTCGAAATTTATATCATATCCGAAGGGTGTCCCGGAATGATGGGGATATTCTTATATATGCATCTTGTTATTGTCGGTTACCAGGTGTTCACCATATGAATGATTTTTATCTCTATGAATGGGATGTGTATTGAAATATGAAATCTTGTGGTCTATTGTTACGATTTGATATATATAGGTTAAACCTATAACTCACCAACATTTTTGTTGACGTTTTAAGCATGTTTATTCTCAGGTGATTATTAAGAGCTTTCGCTGTCGCATACTTAAATAAGGACAAGATTTGGAGTCCATGCTTGTATGATATTGTGTAAAAACTGCATTCAAGAAACTTATTTTGTTGTAACATATTTGTATTGTAAACCATTATGTAATGGTCGTGTGTAAACAGGATATTTTAGATTATCATTATTTGATAATCTACGTAAAGCTTTTTAAACCTTTATTGATGAAATAAAGGTTATGGTTTGTTTAAAAATGAATGCAGTCTTTGAAAAACGTCTCATATAGAGGTCAAAACCTCGCAACGAAATCAATTAATATGGAACGTTTTTAATCAATAAGAACGGGACATTTCATCGCGTCCCATGGAAACGAGTCAACATGACAATCCTTCGCGATATTTATCAGACTTCCAGCAGATTGATCCCTTGGTTTATGAAAGTGATCCATTGGTTCAAACCACTTCTCTTCCGGATTTTGAATCTCAGGGTCTGGAGGAAGAGTCACTAACTGAAAGAGATGTGCCACCTCATGGTATATCAATGATTTCAGGAGTCAGATGGGTAGTTCTCCTACTTTGTCAGAGTTCTCCTACTTTGTCAGGTACTGTGATGACCCAAAAATTTCTGACCAAATTTAAACTTAATCTTTGTATGATTAACATTTCCGACACGATAAGCAAAGTCTGTAAAACTGAATCTCAAAATTTTTGAACTACTTTTATATATTTAAATACCCTTCGGTTGTTTTCGACGATTCGCGAACAATTATATGTAAATAGATACATATATACTATAACTTGAAAAGGTAACAATGTATTAATTATTTGATACCGTACATTAAACTTATTGGTTTAAATATCTATTTGAATATATATGATAAGTTGAAATATTTATTATTAAAATTTATTTATAAATAACTTCCAATGTGTATTTAAAAACTGATTTATGTATATTAAAAAGATATATACATATATATAATTTCAAGTTATTTAGTAAACGATAGTAACATTTTCAAATTGCTAAAGTACCCAAAATGCTACAGTGTTTTCGAAAATCACTATTTGCTACAGTAAAAATTGTCTTTGCTACAGTGAATTGCTACAGTAAAAAATTGACTTTGCTACAGTAACTTTGCTACAGTGGTATATTTTATGGATGATTTAAGACTATATTTTGACAAAGGTACGATTCACGAAACGTAAAGTACAAGTTTTCTCAGCGTACGAAAGGGCGTTCGAAAAACCGGAACCGGGACATAAGTCGAGTGAAAACGTACGACTTATCGGAACAAAAATTACAAGTCAACTATGCACGTGAATTTAATATAATATATAATTAATTAATTTAAATCATATATATTATATTTATATTTATTTTATATTATGTCGACAAGCTAGGAGCCAAAACAATGTGAGCTGTCCCTGGTCCTCATGCGAGTCGCATGGCCAGAAGGCCATTTCCATGCGAGTCGCATGACTCCAGATTTCAGGCCAAGTGCTATAAATTCTCGAGTTTTGGCCAGATAAATCACACACACATATATATTATTTTTACTCCGTATTTATTTATTTTATTATTATTATTATTATTATTATTATTATTATTATTATTATTATTATTAATAAGATTATTATTAATCTTATTATTTTTATTATTAGTGTTATTATTTTTGCGATACAAAAATAATAATGTACATAAAATATTACGACGGAGTGCTGTCCAAGTAATTTTTCAAAACGAGTTTTCGAGCAAGCTAGAGCTAAGGAAATTATGGGTTATTGCCAAGGAGGTTATGGGTAATGTTCGGGGGTATTTTTTGTGAATCAAACCTCGTGTTTATCATCTCCGATGCGTCTACGTGCTTTCCTGCAATATTGTATATCAATATTAAACAGTGAGTTTCATAAGATCCCTTTTACTCTCTACATTTTTTGGGCTGAGAATACATGCGCAGTTTATTAAACTGTTTTACTAAATGGATACAAATACTAAAACTGATTTTGTGTGAGTTTCATAAGATCCCTTTTACTCTCTACATTTTTTGGGCTGAGAATACATGCGCAGTTTTATAAACTGTTTTACTAAATGGATACAAATACTAAAACTGATTTTGTGTGAGTTTCATAAGATCCCTTTTACTCTCTACATTTTTGGGCTGAGAATACATGCAAATGCTTTATTAACCGATATACAATATTTATATGCGTGAGTTTCATTGATTCCTTTTTAATTGCTTTTGCAATATATATTTTTGGGATGAGAATACATGCACTTTATTTTAAACGCAATGGATACAAGTACATACTAAATTCTACACTGAGTTTGAACCGAAAATCCCTTAGCTTTGGTAACTGTTAACTGCCAGTTATAAGAACTGGTGGGCGCGAGTAGTAGTATATGGATCCATAGGGCTTGATATCCCCGTCCGAGCTAGAGCACTAGCCTTTTAACGGACGTATGCTATTTGAGAAGCGTACACGTTGGTTTGCGTGTATTATTAAGATGATTATACAAAGGGTACAAATTATATAAACATTAAAGTTTAGTTACCAGGGTGCTCAATTTTGTAGAACCGATTGATAAACGTTTCGGATGAAACAACTGAAATCTTGTGATCCACCTTTTATGTAAAACCTATTGATAAACGTTTTGAATAAAACAACTGAACTTTTGTAATCCACATTGATATACGGATTATGTGTAATATTAAAACTATGAACTCACCAACCTTTGTGTTGACACTTGTTAGCATGTTTATTCTCAGGTTTCCTAGAAGTCTTCCGCTGTTTGCTTAGATGTTAGACAAGCTATGTGCATGGAGTCTTGCATGACATATTTTTCAAGGAAACGTTGCATTCACCAAATCATCACCATGTATCTTATTTTGACTGCATTGTCAATGGAAGTACTGTTGTAAACTATTATTTATGGTGATTGTCTATATGTAGAAATCATTAGATGTCGAAAACCTTTGATTTAAATATTCATTTATGGTGTGCCTTTTCAAAGGAATGCAATGTTTACAAAACGTATCATAGAGGTCATATACCTCGCAATGAAATCAATGAATGACGTGTTCGTCCATATGGATTTGGACCGATCGTCACAGAGTCCCATGAGACTAAAGTCATGGAGGCGGATGCTTCGAAAGAAACTTTGCCGGCGACAACTCCGGTTGTTGCCCAACCTCCATCAAAAGGGGATATCACGAATTTGACTAGTAGTATGTACAACCCTACATATAAGAATAATACCGCACGTATATCTTTACCTGCCCTCACGGCAAATCAAACACTTCCACCGACATCGCCTTCAACAGGTGCTGCTGATGCTGATGTTGTTCGTGGTTACACCGTTGTTTCACCAACTGGGTTACCTTCTAGGATTTCAAATAGATATGGATTAAGATATCTCTCTGACAATGAGGTGGAGGAACTATATCTTGCTGAGTTTGCTAAACGAACTAATCTTGATGAAGTTCGCGAGACTATGATGATTTATTTTGAACAAGCAAGGATAGTATATCCTTTATCTCCGTGCAAGTCACCTGGACCAATTCACATGCCTGATCATGATGATTTCGATCCCGACAATCTTCATGAGGGGGAGAATAGACATGGTGGTTTTCGGTCCAGTGGTTTTCAAAGATCAACTTATGAAGCTGGTGTATCTAGTCAACATAAGGATCAAGATGTTGTTGATATATCTGATTCTGAAAGCGATGAAATTGAGAAAATTCAGTGTGAAAGTTTTCTATATGAATCGGAAGGTCAGAGAGAGGGTGACTCAGGGATGCTTATGATTATGGATTTAGCTTATCAATTAGAGAATAAGTCAGCTCAAGAGGACAATCAAAACTTTGATAATATTGAAGATATTTTGAAGGAGTTGTTGAGTGTCACCAATGAATTCAATGATAATCAATTTGTTAACTTGTCATCTCCAACTGATGAATTTGGGATACACTTTGAAAAGGAGATTTTCACTAATGGCAAGGAAGATTCTACGACTCCTCCTGATCTGAATGTTCAATTACAAATTGCAGAGATTGTTCTTGAGCTTGATGCTGATTTCCAACTGAGTGAGGAAGAAGAGAAGATGATTCTTCGTTCACCATTCATTAAACAACAAGCATATAGAATTTATGGTGATTCTGATCTTGTCCTTTTTGCATCAATGAGTGTTCTGGGTGCATGGAAATATCATAAGAATTCGGAATATCTCAAAGCTTATCTGAGTGTTCGCGACAAATTTAAATTGAAGAATGAAGAGAAACTTCAAGAGCAGCGGAATTCAGAGATCAAAAGCATAAATAAGGTTTTGATGATTAATAAGGATGGAGTGAAGATGCCATTGTTTCAGGTAACAAGAATGGATGATGAGGATTATCAGTTCTCTGAAGCAGATTGATGTGTGCAGCGGTGTATACGAAATACTATTATTTTTATTACGAAATACGATACAATTTACACAAGTTTTATTTATTTATATAGATGGGATATACTTAAACCTTGCTACAACACTTATAGGCAGTGTACCTAATCGTAGAGTAGTGTAGTTTTTAGTAAGTCCGGTTCGTTCCACAGAGAGCTAGCTGAGTTTAACGCTATATTTTTAACAACTATATTTATATAAAATATATATAATTATATATAGTAATATTATTATAAAAGGGGGTTTTTACCATTTAATGACCGGTTTGTCGATTTTAAATAAAGCGTAAAGATAAATGACGATAATATAAATGACAAAATTTAAATTGCTATAAAGTAAATTGAAGTAATTAAAATGATAGTAAATAAAGGTACGATGAAATATGAAATAAAAGTATTATGCTTATTTAAACTTCCGTAATCATGATGTTTGATGTTTTGATTTTAATTTATTTATCTGGGTTAATTGTCCTTTGTCCTGGATTTATTTGATACCTATATGGTTTTTGTCTATAATAGTCCATCGGTCATAATTATAAAATGCTCATCAAATTAACCTTATTCCCGAAGTCAAATATTCCAACTAATTAGGGATTCAAACTGTAACAAGGTTTTAATACTTTGTTTAATGATTACACAAGGTAATCGACTGCGTGTAATCCAAGGTTTTAATACTTTGTTAACAATTACACCAATTATCCTTGTATGTAATCCACCCCTGTTTTAATGAGATATGAATATTAATTTACCCACTTGATCAGAATGAATAATCAATTACCCAACCCGAATAATTAATTAAATGATCGTAAAAGATGTCGTATAAACGTCACTAAATAGGACATGCATAATTATTTAATAATTATTAAATTAACAAATTTGAAGATAGGTTCGACAAGTTCTAATGAGTTATCATTCGATTAGACAATACCCCCCATCTATTAATAGTCCATAGTCCAACGTCCACAAGTGTTGGTCTTTTGTCCAAACTCGAATTATGGTACAAAATCCAATAACCCCATTTTAATATTTAGTCCAACATCACGATTACTTCGGCTCAAATAAGCATAATAATAACTTAGTTACGAGACATTAATTTAAAAAGGAAGAACATAGCTTACAGTTGTGATTAATCGCGTAGCGTTACATGGACAGAACTCCGACTTTAAAACCCGTAAAACATTTCTTACAATAACTCAACTAAACCATAACTTTATTATTAAAATTAACTTAAATTAAAATTATAATATATATATTAAGTTTACAGAGGAAGAAAGAAAAAATGGTGTACATAATTCGCAGAAAACGTCTCCTTTTATAGCACTTGGCCAGGTTCTGTCCTCCATACGATCGCATGGATTTTGTGCCTTCTGGCCATGCGATCGCATGGTCCTCTGATCCAGCTCATATGCTTTTGTTTTCTAGTTTGCCGACGTTTTATTTAAATATATATATAATATATAATTTATATATATTATATTATATTCTTGTGCATAGTTGACTTGTAATTTTAGCTCCGTTGACTCGCGCATTAATGCTCAGTTCATGTCTCGGTTCCGGATTTTCGAACGTCCTTTCGTACGCGTAGATATCGTGTACTTTGCGTTCTGCGACTCATACTCTTGTCATTTTTAGACGTTTCTTATCAATAAATGGAACCACTTGAATTATATCTTGTTCATTTGAGCTTTTTGGTCATTTGCGTCTTTAAATCATCGTTTTCTTCTTTTGTCTTCGCACTTATTTATTTAAACGAATATTACATAAAAATAGAACAATTGCAACTAAAAGCTTTACATATTGGAAGGATATTGTACCTAAATATATGTTCATTTGGAGCACTATCAAATATCCCCACACTTGAGCGTTGCTTGTCCTCAAGTAATACAGAACTTGAAATTAAATTACACTTCACTCGAATCACTTTTTTTATTCTCACACTTTATACATCAGTGATTTTGATACAGCAGTATAAACAATGATAGTAACGACGTGGTTTACAGTCCCACATGACTATTAAAAATTTAGATCCTTTAAGGAAATTGGATCTTTATGAAAACATTTGATCTTTTGAAAATTCATTCTAGCTTTTACCCTAGATAAGTTTTCCGGAATAACCCTTCACCGGTGTTTACAAAATGTTTTTGTGGGTTTTGTGGGTTTCAGATTTTAAAATTTTAGCTCAACACTTGCGGTTTTGTGTCACCCACTTGCTAACCTTGTATTAGGAAAGCACACGTCCAGTATACTTGCTCCGTATATTATCTTTCGGTAAACTACCGTCCAGTTGTAAAGGAAATCGTTGAACAAGCAACTGTTAAGGCAATGTCTAATGACATGCAGATGTTCATGGTCTAAAACGTGTCGGATGCAATTACTATCCTTTATAGGAGCAATAGTAAAGATCACCCTATAATTTTTCGGTCTGGCACAAGGTCCTGTCTTCGACCATGCTATGCAACCACCATTCTTACAGTTAACACCCGATTTGGTTCAGGAGACCTAATGAATTCCAGCTGAATTCTCAGGATTTTACGTTCAATGGTAATGAACGCATTGAAAATAGGTTTTCAAAAAATAAATCGGTTTTAATTTGATCAAAATATTTTCTCGTTCAAGCTCGAGTTTAGATATCATTGAATTCCATGAGTGTGTAATTCTCAATCTTTAAAGTCAATCTCAAGGATTGAGTAATATCAGTCTTAAAAGCTGATTTTTGATCTTTAAGGAGATTATCCTTTCCGGGGGTCTGATTCATTAGTCTTATCAAGCTAATTTGCACGGCGCCCTCCCTATTTTACGAGACAGATCCTCTCATGGTTAGGATAAGTCTGACCACATGGCGACCCTGTTTGATGCTGAGGTCCGTGGATTTCCTGCTAATTTTAGAGATGACTTTTCTAGATTTTTCGTCAACCTACAGCTGGTCTGGAGTCTTTTTCAGAAGACTTTACTTCCTTTTAATGATGGAATTGATTCATCGTGTAGATCCATCTTTCTTTCAAATATATTACAGTAATTCGGGTAAAACTGATTAGTTTAGTCCAAAGCAAAAGTACTGATAGTGCTCCAAATGAACATATATTTAGTAGCAATATCGTTCCAATATGTAAAGTTTTTAAATGTAATTTCCTTATTTTTAGTAGTAATAGTTAAATAAATAAGTGCGAAGACGAAAGACGCAAATCGCTCGAAAATGAAGATTTAAAGACAAAAACGAAGATTTGAAAGACCAAAACGTCCAAAAAGCTCAAATGTACAAGATACAATTCAAAAGGTTCAATTTATTGATGAGAAACGTCTAAAAATGACAAGAGTACAAGTTACAAAATGCAAAGTACAAGATATTAAATTATACGAAAGGACGTTCGAAAATCCGGAACCGGTACCCGAGCCAACTATCAACGCTCAACGCAACGGAGCTGAAAGTACAAGTCAACTATGCACAAGAATATAATATTTAAATAATTCATAATAAGAATAATAATAAATAATAAAAAGTTGTTAATTGAGCATAGTTAAGGGGTCATAAGTGAAAATTTCAAATCAACATTTGCCTATAAAATGGAATTCACGTAGTAATGAAAAAGGACACCTTCACTTCATTTTTCTTTCTTTCCCTCTGTAAGAATATATATATTTATATTTATAATATTAAGTTTAATTTAAGTTTAATAATAATTGGGTTATTGTAAGAAATATTTTACGGGTTTTAAAGTCGAAACTCTGCCCGCGTAACGCTACGCGATTAATCACCACTGTAAGCTATGTTCTTCCTTTTTAAATTAATGTATCGTAACTAAGTTATTATTATGCTTATTTGAGCCGAAGTAATCGTGATGTTGGGCTAAAATATTAAGAAGGGGTTATTGAACTTTGGACCATAATTATGGTTTGGGCAAAAGACCGACACTTGTGGAAATTGAACTATTGACTATTAATAGATGGGGGGTATTGTCTAATTGAGTGACAACTCATTGGAGTCTGTCGAACCTATCTTCAAATTAATTAACCTAATAATTAATAATGATTATGGTTGTCCTATTTAGTGACGTTCATATGGAATCTGTTATAATCATTTAATTAATCAATTGGGTTGGGTAATTGATTATTTATTCTGATCAAGTGGATGAATTAATATTCATAAACTAATTAAAACAGGGGTGGATTACATACAGTGATAACTGGTGTAATTGTTGACAGAAGTGATAGCTGCGTCACAGTTTAAATCCTTAATCAGTTGGAATATTTGACTTCGGGTATAAGGGTAATTTGATGAGGATACTCGCACTTTATATTTATGACCGATGGACTATTATGGACAAAAACCAGATAGACGTATCAAATAAACCAGGACAAAGGACAATTAACCCATGGTAATAAATTAAAATCAACACGTCAAACATCATGATTACGGAAGTTTAAATAAGCATAATTCTTTTATTATATTTCTCATCGTATCTTTATTTACTGTCATTTTATTACTCGCAATTTTATTTACTGTCATTTTATTTATTGTCATTATTTTACACACTTTAATTATCGTCATTTATCTTTACGCTTAAAATATAGAATCGACAAACCGGTCATTAAACGGTAAAACCCCCCTTTTATAATAATATTACTACTTATATAATTATATATATTTTGTATAAATATAGTTAAAAATATAGTAAGTATCACCAGCTCCCTGTGGAACGAACCGGACTTACTAAAAACTATACTACTCTACGATTAGGTACACTGCCTATAGTGTTGTAGCAAGGTTTAGGTATATCCCATCCGTAAATTAATAAAACTTGTGTCATATTTTGTAGTATTTTGTATTAAAAATAATACTATTTCGTACCCTCACGCTACATCATCAAGTACCTGCAATAATCTTGTACAAAAATATGTGATATATGTTTTAAAGAACTTGGTAAATTCTTTCCACACTTAGCTTTTATTTTTCTTTGCCTTTTTATTCTCATTTATTCCATTTTAAATGAATTCAAGCATTTTGAGTTGTTTCTCCATTTATGTTCTCTCCGAAGTAACAATAATTTCGGCATTAACACCTAGTTTTATTGTTCATAAATAAACATGATTTTGAATTCATTTATTTGAAAATTTTTTAAATTTTCACAAAATTTGGCAAATAAACCAAGTGTAAACCTGAGAGAATTTATAACCCTTTCCCACACTTGAGATCTTGCAATGCCCTCATTTGCAAGAAATCAGTAAAAATTTAAATTCATGAGGGTGATTAGTGTAAAAAAATGATTAAAAATACCGAGTTTGCAAACATATTATTTTATATCACATTTGATATTTTGCGTCTTATCGTCAAAATTAGTAGCTTTTGCTGAACTTAATGTCAGTCTTTGAAAGTGCGCTGTTTTACCCTGTTTTGTACATAAGATAAACTACAAACATATATATACATACTTATATATATATATATATATATATATATATATATATATATATATATATATATATATATATATATATATATATATATATATATATATATTTTATAAAAACTTTATTTATTAAAATAATTTAAATGAATAATTTTTAAAATTTTGTTTCCTTTTACTTTAGGTAGTTTCGGTATGTTTACCTAGTCCGTCCCTCGACAAAATTTAAAATTTGTCGTTTTTAAAGCTATTGTTTTAAAAGCAAAGATTCTTGAGTTTTTTTTTAATTTTTTTGGTATACTTTAGATCAATAAAATTAAAAATAATGATAACAAAATTTTTCGCCCCGCCCTCAGGTAAAGCAATTTCGGTTCTACGACCTAGTCTTTAAGTTAATCACAATTTTAGAAATCATTTTTTTAAACTTAATGAAATAAAGTAAAATTTGTTTTTAAATTCACACAAAACTTAAATTTAAAAAGCGTATTAATTTTATACAAAACTTACAAAAATAAATTTAGAGTGGGGGGAGAAAACTAGTTCTTTAGTGTCTGCTAGTGGAAAAGACCAATCGGATTCCATTCTCGGAACTACACGAGAACAGAACAACTAACTCTAGACAGCGTTTTCTTTTTAGAACATTTGAATCTCCCCACACTTAGGTAGCTGTGGTGTCGAAATTGTGATTAACTTCATCGTCAATTTCTCTTGGACCATAATCAACTTGCATATCTGTGACTTCTGCTTTAAACCATTGGTCGGATTCCTGTGTAACATCTACAAATTCAACTAGTTTCGCCTTTTCTTTAGGCGATAGATTGGATACTAACTGGTTACACAACTTAAAGTTCCCCTTGGTTCTAGCATCGCGAATCCATTTAATAAGTTTCTTCATTGAACTGTTAATAACGGGGTCATTTAATTTCGTATCAACAACGGAGTTCTTTGTTATCAGGTCATCATTAGGTTTTACTTCATCTTCCCTACACTTAGGCATTTTATTATTGTTAAGCACTACCGTTGGAGTTGGTAAAACAATATGGTTCTTACCAATCGTTTTTATTGGTTCAACGGTTTTGGTTGGTGGAGATTTAGCCTTTCGACTAACAAAGGTGACCGATTTTTCACCATCACTAAGTGTCATTCTACCCTCTCTTACATCAAATAACACCCTGGTGGATGCTAAGAATAGTCGACCTAAAATTAGAGGAATGTTTGAGTCCTCTTCTATGTCAATGACAATAAATTCGACTAAAAAGGTTAAATTACCCACTTGAACGGGTAGGTTATCAGCAATTCCAACTGGGTGCCTAATGGTTTGATCAAAGAGTCGAACACTCATCTCTGTTGGACTTAACTCACCTACTCCTAATCTCTTATATAATGAAAGAGACATTACACTCACACTCGTACCTAAATCTTCTAGTGCATCATACATGACACAATCACTAAGTAGACAAGGAACAATAAATTCACCCGGATCACCCAACCTTGGTGGAAGTTTTGGTGGAACTGTCTTTACCGGGTTTACTTCTACGGCTTTTGTTTCTTGCACTTTCTTATTCTTCTTCTTCTTTCCAGAGGTATCACAAACTTTATTACATATTACTTGCTCATACTCAACTCCTTTTCTTGGAAACGGGATGAGTGGTTTGTATGGTGCCACCAATGGCTTTACATACTCGGGTGGTGGTGGTGTTGTAACTTCTTCATTGTTACTCACATCAAAAACCTTCTCATCTTCTGATGCTGGTTTTTTAGAATTTGTTGATACCATATTAACATTCTCATTCCGAGGATTTACTTCAGTATCACTCGGTAGCTTTCCTTGTTCTCTCTCACTCATCATGCTAGCAAGAGTACCTACGTATTTTTCTAGATTCAAAATGGAAGCTTGTTGAGTTCTTAATGATTGATCAAACCTCTCATTTATTTGGGTTTGAGATGTAATAAATTGTGTTTGAGATTCCATTAGCTTTGCCATCATTTCTTCTAGATTTGTCTTTGTGGTTTATACAAGTAGGTCTTTGTTGATTGAAAGTGTTGTTTTGAGTTGGTTGGTTATTCGGACCTTGTTGGTTGTACGAGTTATTGTTGGGTCCATTTGGATTGTAAAGAATGTTTTGATTTCGATTGAAGTTTGGCCTTGGCGGTTGATAATTATTTTGATAATTATTTCCCGGCCTTTGGTTCATGTAGGAAACATTCTCACGTTGTTCCATCGTTTGTTCAATGTGACAATCTTTCATTAAGTGTGGTCCATCGCATTGCTCACAAATGATTTGTATTGCGTGAATATCTTTAGTCATCTTTTCCATTCGTCTCTCGAAAGCATCTATTTTTGCGGAAATAGAATCAAAGTCATGGCTAGAATCGGCTCTAGCCGCTTTAGATGAACGAAAAATATCTTTTTCCTGATGCCACTCATGAGAGTGGGAGGCTGTATTATCAATAATTTTGTGAGCTTCGGTTGCGGTTTTCATCATAATGGAACCACCAGCTGCTGTGTCGATGTCTTTTCGTGTAGCAACGTCGCATCCTTGGTAGAATATTTGCACTATTTGATAAGTGTCTAAACCGTGCTGAGGACATCCTCTCAACAACTTTTCGAATCTTGTCCACGCTTCATATAATGTTTCATTTGGCTTTTGCGCGAACGTAACAATTTCTCCTTGAAGTCTCACGGCTTTAGATACTGGAAAGAATCTTTTAAGAAAATTTTCAACTAAAACATCCTATGTATCAATCGCTCCTTCAGGTATGATTCTAACCAATCTTTGGCTTCTCCCTTTAAAGTCCAGGGAAACAACATGAGATAGATCTGTTCATCCTCAACTTCTCTGATTTTGAATAGAGTACAGATCCTATTAAAGGTTCGAAGATGTTTGTTTAGATCTTATTTTGGCATACCACTATATTGGCATTGATTAGTTACCATGTGTAGAATTTGTCCTTTGATTTCATAATCTGGCGCATTAATGTCTGGTTGAGTAATTGCGTGACCTTGGCCAGTGCGTTTAGTTCTCATTCGATCTTCCATACTTAGAGGTTCCGGATTTTCCATGATTGAATTTGTTGAATCTGAATCACTAGAGAATTCTGATTTAATGGTTTCTTCCTCGACAATCTCTGGTTGAATGATTTGTGGTTTAGGAGGAATGATTAGTGGTTCAGGATCTCTGAATTGTCCTTAAATATCCTCCGAGTTCTCAATTGTGAGGCCGGGTTCAAAAAATGGATTATCGGAAATTTGAATTGGAGTACTTGGTCGACTAGATGGCGATTCTAAAGAAAAATCAACGGCGACAATGTTGGCTAGATGTCTTGATCGAGTTACAGGTGGTGAACATATGAAAGGTGGTGAATGTTTTGCTCGGTGCATTCACTGAATATCCTATTAGTTATAAAAGATAAAAATTAAATAAGTTATCAAATTAATAGACTTTTCTGCTTTTGCCCACGTTTCGAATAGCCAATAGATGCAACAGGTAGCCAGGACCCTTTAAATCGGAAGCCCACAACTCGCCACTAACAAATCCAACTATTACTACGAACCCGAAAATTTTGGATGCTTATCAATTTAACCGCTTAAAATAATTTTTCGTCGAAATTTAAAGAAGATAAAATCTATGTCCTAAAAACTAGAGCGTCGAAATGAAAAAGAAAAGCGCGTCGAAAAATAAGAGGTCGAAAAATAAGCGTCGAAAAATAAAAGTCGAATAATAATAATAATAAAATGCAGCGTCGAAACTTAAAAGCCTAAAAACTAAGAATTAAAACTTACGTCTAAAGGTATTAAAGCTTAAAGGAATTCTATATCCAAAAATGGCAATTACTTAGAAAGATACTAAAATTTTAGCACGGCGTCGCAAAATTCTAGAGCACCTAAATCTTAATCTAAAGAAAAAGTACTTAAGGGATTTTACGGCAAATCATAGAAATCTAGAAATAAAAATAAACTACGGCAAAAACTAAGTTTAAAACTAAGTACGAACGATAAAAATACAAATTACAAATTAAACGATTAAAATATACAATTTATAAAAAGAGACAAAAAATGATAAATTAATTATTTTTATAAAAATATTATTTTTATATTATTTATTAAAAAGGTACTAATTTATAAATTAATTAAACTAATAAAAACTTAAAATACAAACTTAATTTAAAATCAAACTAAATATTAATTTAATTAAACCCTAATTAATATTTAATTAATTATAACTATTATTAAAACCTAACCCTAATCGACAGTCAAACGTACAGGTCCTGTCAAATCACCCCATACGATCGCATGGGGTTAAAGCATGAAAACTATGCGATCGCATGGCCTTGCAGACTCAGAAGGTTATGCAGGTTCAAAATAGCAGGTTCAACGTATATTTTTTTTTAATTTGATTTTTAATTTTAAAAAATAATATGTTATACAAAAAAAAAAATCTTACTTATTAGTTTTAATTTTTAACAAATGAAAAACAAAATTATAAACTTTTTAATTTTAAATAAACTTAAAAATACAGATATGTATTTTTCTTTTTCTTGTTTTTATATTTTTGTTTTTAATATTTAAAACTTACTATATTTTTACAAAAATAGATTAAAAATAAATATATATATTTTTTTAAAGCGTTTCGCTTTCGGCGTTGTTGAAGTTCCCCGGCAGCGGCGCTAAAAATTTGATGTGTGCAGCGGTGTATACGAAATACTATTATTTTTATTACGAAATAAGATACAATTTACACAAGTTTTATTTATTTATATAGATGGGATATACTTAAACCTTGCTACAACACTTATAGGCAGTGTACCTAATCGTAGAGTAGTGTAGTTTTTAGTAGGTCCGGTTCGTTCCACAGGGAGCTAGCTGAGTTTAACGCTATATTTTTAACAACTATATTTATATAAAATATATTTAATTATATATAGTAATATTATTATAAAGGGGGGTTTTACCGTTTAAAGACCGGTTTGTCGATTTTAAATAAAGCGTAAAGATAAATGACGATAATATAAATGACAGAATTTAAATTGCGATAAAGTAAATTGCAGTAATTAAAATGACAGTAAATAAAGGTACGATGAAATATGAAATAAAAGTATTATGCTTATTTAAACTTCCGTAATCATGATGTTTGACGTTTTGATTTTAATTTATTTATCTGGGTTAATTGTCCTTTGTCCTGGATTTATTTGATACATATCTGGTTTTTGTCTATAATAGTCCATCAGTCATAATTATAAAATGCTCCTCAAATTAACCTTATTCCCGAAGTCAAATATTCCAACTAATTAGGGATTCGAACTGTAACAAGGTTTTAATACTTTATTTAATGATTACTCCAGGTTATCGACTGCGTGTAATCTAAGGTTTTAATACTTTGTTAACAATTACACCAATTATCCTTGTATGTAATACACCCCTGTTTTAATGAGATATGAATATTAATTTACCCACTTGATCAGAATGAATAATCAATTACCCAACCCAAATAATTAATTAAATGATCGTAAAAGATGTCGTATAAATGTCACTAAATAGGACATGCATAATCATTTAATAATTATTAGATTAACAAATTTGAAGATAGGTTCGACAGTTTCTAATGAGTTATCATTTGATTAGACAATACCCCCCATCTATTAATAGTCCATAGTCCAATGTCCACAAGTGTCGGTCTTTTGTCCAAACCCGAATTATGGTACAAAATCCAATAACCCCATTTTAATATTTAATCCAACATCACGATTACTTCGGCTCAAATAAGCATAATAATAACTTAGTTATGAGACATTAATTTAAAAAGGAAGAACATATCTTACAGTGGTGATTAATCGCGTAGCGTTACACGGACAGAACTCTGACTTTAAAACCCGTAAAACATTTCTTACAATAACTCAACTAAACCATAACTTTATTATTAAAATTAACTTAAATTAAAATTATAATATATATATATATATATATATATATATATATATATATATATATATATTAAGTTTACAGAGGAAGAAAGAAAAAATGGTGTACATAATTCGCTGAAAACGCCGCCTTTTATAGCACTTGGCAAGGTTCTGACCTCCATGCGATCGCATGGCTCTCTGATCCAGCTCATATGCTTTTGTTTTCTAGTTTGCCGAAGTTTTATTTAAATATATATATATATATATATATATATATATATATATATATATATATATATATATATATATATATATATATATATATATATATATATATATATATATATATATATATATATATAATATATAATTTATATATATATATTATATTATATTCTTGTGGATAGTTGACTTGTAATTTTAGCTCCGTTGACTCGCGCGTTGATGTTCGGTTCATGTCTCGGTTCTGGATTTTCGAACGTCCTTTCGTACGCGTAGATATCGTGTACTTTGCGTTCCGCTGCTCAGACTCTTGTCATTTTTAGACGTTTCTTATCAATAAATGGAACCACTTGAATTATATCTTGTTCATTTAAGCTTTTTGGTCATTTGTGTCTTTAAATCATCATTTTCTTCTTTTGTCTTCGCACTTATTTATTTAAACGAATATTACATAAAAATAGAACAATTGCAACTAAAATCTTTACATATTGGAAGGATATTGTGCCAAAATATATGTTCATTTGGAGCACTATCACAGATTTTGATAAACTAAAGATGGACGACATTATTTTCATTTACAACTACTTGATTAACTTGAATGAATCTGCAACAATTTATCATGCTACTGCGATGAAGGCAGTCTACAGATTTATATTTGACTCGATGAGATGGATGTCTGTCCACGATTTTCAGATGGGGTTAGAATCTGGACACAAAAATCTCGGAATCAAACCGCCAAGTCAAGTAATCGAAGAGCTAAGATATATGTCCTTACTTAAAGTGAGTGACTGTCCCTATAGGTTTGTGTTTGTTAATTCTCACTGGTATCCCAAGATTACATAATATGTATAATACAATATAAATTAGTTAGGATATGTTTAGTCTAGATTTGTTACAAAATTTTCGTAGCTAAAACTAGCAAATTTAACCAATTTTGTTTTACCCGTCATTTCTTCGTTTCAAATCTGTTTTGAGTGATTCAAGTTGCCATGGTTTCATAATGAACTGAAATTTATGAAACTAAACAGAAAAAATATAAGTTTTGAAATGTCCCGTTCTTATTGATTAAAAACGTTCCATATTAATTGATTTCGTTGCGAGGTTTTGACCTCTATATGAGACATTTTTTCAAAGACTGCATTCATTTTTAAAACAAACCATAACCTTTATTTCATAAATAAAGGTTTAAAAAGCTTTACATAGATTATCAAATAATGATAATCTAAAATATCCTGTTTACACACGACCATTACATAATGGTTTACAATACAAATATGTTACATCGAAATTAGTTTCTTGAATGCAGTTTTTACACAATATCATACAAACATGGACTCCAAATCTTGTCCTTATTTTAGTATGCAACAGCGGAAGCTCTTAGTATTCACCTGAGAATAAACATGCTTTAAACGTCAACAAAAATGTTGGTGAGTTATAGGTTTAACCTATATATATCAAATCGTAACAATAGACCACAAGATTTCATATTTCAATACACATCCCATACATAGAGATAAAAATCATTCATATGGTGAACACCTGGTAACCGACATTAACAAGATGCATATATAAGAATATCCCCATCATTCCGGGACACCCTTCGGATATGATATAAATTTCAAAGTACTAAAGCATCCGGTACTTTGGATGGGGTTTGTTAGGCCCAATAGATCTATCTTTAGGATTCGCGTTAATTAGGGTGTCTGTTCCCTAATTCTTAGATTACCAGACTTAATAAAAAGGGGCATATTCGATTTCGATAATTCCACCATAGAATGTAGTTTCACGTACTTGTGTCTATTTTGTAAATCATTTATAAAACCTGCATGTATTCTCATCCCAAAAATATTATATTTTAAAAGTGGGACTATAACTCACTTTCACAGATTTTTACTTCGTCGGGAAGTAAGACTTGGCCACTGGTTGATTCACGAACCTATAACAATATATACATATATATCAAAGTATGTTCAAAATATATTTACAATACTTTTAATACATTTTGATGTTTTAAGTTTATTAAGTCAGCTGTCCTCGTTAGTAACCTACAACTAGTTGTCCACAGTTAGATGTACAGAAATAAATCGATAAATATTATCTTGAATCAATCCACGACCCAGTGTATACGTATCTCAGTATTGATCACAACTCAAACTATATATATATTTTGGAATCAACCTCAACCCTGTATAGCTAACTCCAACATTCATATATAGAGTGTCTATGGTTGTTCCGCAATATATATATATAGATGGGTCGACATGATAGGTCGAAACATTGTATACGTGTCTATGGTATCTCAAGATTACATAATATACAATATAAGTTGATTAGGTTATGGTTGGAATAGATTTATTACTAACTTTCACGTAGGTAAAATGAGTAGTTTTTATCAATCTTGTTTTACTCGCCATTTCTTCGTTTCTAATCCGTTTTGAGTGATTCCAGTGGCCACAGTTTCGTATTGAACTTAACTTTGTGAATCTAAATAGAAAAAGTATAAGTTTATAGTCAGAAATACAAGTTACAAGTCATTTTTGAAAGAGGTAGTCATTTTCATTGAAAGAACGACATCTTGATGACCATTTTGAAAAACATACTTTCACTTTGAGTTTAACCATGATTTTTGGATATAGTTTCATGTTCATAAGAAAAATAATTTTTCCAGAAGTATAGCTTTTAAATCAAAGTTCTTCTTAGCTTTTAATTATCCCAACCAAAACAGCCTCCGGTTTTACTACGACGGCGTATATCCAGTTTTATGGTGTTTTTCGTGTTTCCGGGTTTTAAATCATTAAGTTAGCATATCATATAGATATAGAACATGTGTTTAGTTGATTTTAAAAGTCTAGTTAGAAGGATTAACTTTATTTGCGAACAAGTTTAGAATTAACTAAACTATGTTCTAGTGATTACAAGTTTATAACGTTGAATAAGACAGCTTTTTATGTATGAATCGAATGATGTTATGAACATCATTACTACCTCAAGTTCCTTGGATAAACCTACTAGAAATGAGAAAAATGGATCTAGCTTCAAAGGATCCTTGGATGGCTTGAAAGTTCTTGAAGCAGAATCATGACACGAAAACAATTTCAAGTAAGATTTCCACTCGAAATAAGATTGTTATAGTTATAGAAATTGAATTAAAGTTTGAATATGATTATTACCTTGTATTAGAAAGATAACCTACTATAAGTAACAAAGGTTTCTTGATCTTGGATGATTACTTGGAATGGATTTAGAAAACTTGGAAGTAAACTTGCAATCTTGGAAGTATTCTTGATTTTATGAAACTAGAACTTTTGGAATTTATGAAGAACACTTAGAACTTGAAGATAGAACTTGAGAGAGATTAATTAGATGAAGAAAATTGAAGAATGAAAGTGTTTGTAGGTGTTTTTGTTCGTTGGTGTATGGATTAGATATAAAGGATATGTAATTTTGTTTTCATGTAAATAAGTCATGAATGATTACTCATATTTTTGTAATTTTATGAGATATTTCATGCTAGTTGCCAAATGATGGTTCCCACATGTGTTAGGTGACTCACATGGGCTGCTAAGAGCTTATCATTGGAGTGTATATACCAATAGTACATATGTCTAAAAGCTGTGTATTGTACGAGTACGAATACGGGTGCATACGAGTAGATTTGTTGATGAAACTGAACGAGGATGTAATTGTAATCATTTTTGTTAAGTAGAAGTATTTTGATAAGTGTCTTGAATTCTTTCAAAAGTGTATGAATACATATTAAAACACTACATGTATATACATTTTAACTGAGTCGTTAAGTCATCGTTAGTCGTTACATGTAAATGTTGTTTTGAAACCTTTAGGTTAACGATCTTGTTAAATGTTGTTAACCCATTATTTATTATATCAAATGAGAGGTTAAATTGTTATATTATCATGATATTATGATATATAATATATCTTAGTATGATATATATACAGTTAAATATCGTTACAACGATAATCGTTGCATATATGTCTCGTTTCGAAATCATTAAGTTAGTAGTCTTATTTTTACATATATAGTTCATTGTTAATACACTTAATGATATATTTACTTATCATTTAACATAATTAACCAAGTGTATAAATATCTTAATATGATTCATATGTACCTAGTAAGACGTTATAACGATAATCGTTATATATATCGTTTTCGAGTTTCTTAATTTAATAGTCTCATTTTTATGTATATAACTCATTGTTAAAATACCTAATGAGATACATACTTATAATAAAATCATGTTAACTATATATATAACCATATATATATATGTCATCGTATAGTTTTTACAAGTTTTAACGTTCGTGAATCACCAGTCAACTTGGGTGGTCATTTGTCTATATGAAACCTATTCCAATTAATCAAGTATTAATAAGTTTGATTGCTTAACATGTTGGAAACACTTAATCATGTAAATATCAATTTCATTTAATATATATAAACATGGAAAAGTTAGGGTCACTACAAGTTTAAAGTCGAAAATACAGGTTACAAGTCATTTTTTAAAGAGGTAGTCATTTCCGTCGAAAGAACGACATCTTGATGACCATTTTGAAAAACATGCTTCCACTTTGAGTTTAACCATGATTTTTGGATATAGTTTCATGTTCATAAGAAAAATCATTTTCCCAGAAGAACAACTTTTAAATCAAAGTTTATCATAGTCTTTAATTATCAAACCCAAAACAGCCCGCGGTGTTACTACAACGACGTATGTTCGGTTTTACGGTGTTTTTCATGTTTCCAGGTTTTAAATCATTAAGTTAGCATATCATATAGATATAGAACATGTGTTTATTTGATTTTAAAAGTCAAGTTATAAGGATTAACTTTATTTGTGAAAAAGTTTAGAATTAACTAAACTATGTTCTAGTGATTACATGTTCAAATCTTTGAATAAGATAGTATTATATATATGAATCGAATGATGTTATGAACATCATTACTACCTCAAGTTTGGTAGGTAAACCTACTAGAAGTGACAAAAATTGATCTAGCTTCAAAGGATTCTTGGATGGCTTGAAAGTTCTTGAAGTAGAATCATGACACGAAAACAAGTTTAAGTAAGATTATCACTCGAAATAAGATTGTTATAGTTATAGAAATTGAACCAAAGTTTAAATATGAGTATTACCATGAATTAGAAAGATATCTTACTGTAAATAAGAAAGATTTCTTGAGTTTGGATGATCACTTGAAATGGATTAGAAAGCTTGAAAGTAGACTTGTAAACTTGAGAGTATTCTTGATTTTAAGAAACTAGAACTTATAGAATTTATGAAGAACACTTAGAACTTGAAGATAGAACTTGAGAGAGATCAATTAGATGAAGAAAATTGAAGAATGAAAGTGTTTGTAGGTGTTTTTGGTCTTTGGTATATGGATTAGATATAAAGGATGTGTAAGTTTGTTTTCATGTAAATAATTCATGAATGATTTATAATATTTTTTATAATTTTGTGAGAAATTTCATGCTAGTTGCCAAATTATGGTTCCCACATATTTAATTACTCACATGTTCTGCTAAGGAGCTGATCATTGAAGTGTATATACCAATAGTATATACATCTAGAAGCTGTGTATTGTACGAGTACGAATACGGGTGCATACGAGTAGAATTGTTGATGAAAATGAATGAGGATGTAATTGTAAGCATTTTTGTTAAGTAGAAGTACTTTGATATGTGTCTTGAAGTCTTTCAAAAGTGTACAAATACATCTTAATACACTACATGTATATACATTTTAACTGAGTCGTTAAGTCATCGTTAGTCGTTACATGTAAGTGTTGTTTTAAAACCTTTACGTTAACGATCTCATTTAATGTTGTTAACCCATTGTTTATTATATCTAATGTGATGTTAAATTATTACATTATAATGATATTATAATGTATGATTATATCTTAATATGATATATATACATTAAAATGTCGTTACAACGATAATCGTTACATATATGTCTCGTTTCGAAATCCTTAAGTTAGTAGTCTTGTTTTTACATATGTAGTTCATTGTTAACACACTTAATGATATACTTAATTATCATTTTATCATGTTAAACATAGTATATCTATATCTTAATATGATTCATATGTATTTAGTAAGACATTGCTATAACGATAATCGTTATATATATCGTTTCGAGTTTCTTAATTCAATAATCTCATTTTTATGTATATCACTCATTGTGAATACGCTTAGTAAGATACTTGAAAGGACCCGTCCTAATCCATCCGGACAAAGTCCATATCGATTACAAACGATTCACAATAGTGGGTTACATCGCGAGGTACTTGACCTCTATATGATACATTTTACAAACATTGCATTCGTTTTAAAAAGACAAACTTCCTTACATCGAAAATTGATGATATGCATACCATTTCATAATATATCTAACTATAATTATCTTAATAATAATCTTGTTGAACTCGACGACTCGAATGCAACGTCTTTTGAAATATGTCATGAATGACTCCAAGTAATATCTGTAAAGTGAGCAAATGCACAGCGGAAGATTTCTTTCATACCTGAGAATAAACATGCTTTAAAGTGTCTACCAAAAGGTTGGTGAGTTCATTAGTTTAATATAAATAATCATTTCATAATTTTTAATAGACCACAAGATTTCATATTTCCATTTCTCATAAACATACGTCCCATGCATAGAGACAAAAATATCATTCATATAGATTGAACACCTGGTAACCGACATTCACAATATACATATAAGAATATCCCCATCATTCCGGGATCCTCCATCGGACATGATATAAATTTCGAAGTACTAAAGCATCCAGTACTTTGGATGGGGCTTGTTGGGCCCGATAGATCCATCTTTAGAGTTCGCGTCAATTAGGGTGTCTGTTCCCTAATTCTTAGATTACCAGACTATATAGGGGCATATTCGATTTAATAATCCAACCATAGAATGTAGTTTCAATTACTTGTGTCTATTTCGTAAAACAGTTATAAAAACAGCGCATGTATTCTCAGTCCCAAAAATATATATTGCGAAAGCATTTAAAAGGGAATAATGAAACTCACTCATATAAATATTGTAAAACAGTTAATAAAGCATTTGCATGTATTCTCAGCCCAAAAATGTAAAGAGTAAAAGGGAATCAAATGAAACTCACCTAATGTATTTTGTAGTAAAAATACATATGACGACATTAAACAACTTAACAATGCAGGGTTGGCCTCTGATTCACGAACCTATATCATTTGTATATTTATTAATATGCATAATTGGAATCGAACAAATATATATATATATATATATATATATATATATATATATATATATATATATATATATATATATATATATATATATATATATATATATATATATATATATATAAATTTATTAATTATGTTCTTTGTTTATATTAACGATATGTATATGTTTCTTATATTCCTTTTGTTATATAAAAATATTAATCTTCATTAGGTTATATGTAATAAATATATTTTTTAGAATATATATCATTTGTATATTAATAATATTAGTAGTTAATATAATATTAATTGTGGTAAAAATGATAATAATTACAATACTTAATATTACTAATAAGATAATAATGTTAATAATTCTATTAATGATAATAATAATAATAATATTAATAATTATATTTATAAAATTATTAATCTTACTGTTAATGATAGTTATGATACATATCTTTGTGTAATTACATAATGATAATATTTGTGATACTACAATCATAATACTACTTAATGATATTAGTGATAAAGATAATAATACTAATAATAGAAATAATAAGAATCATAATTGTATTTATAATACATATACTAATAATAATGATAATCATAATTTTCGTGTTTAATTTCTAAGCTAATAATTAAAGTTTTTGTAACATTAATTCATAATCTTAGTCATAATAATAATAATAGTAATACTTATATTAATAATAGATTAAAAAAAAATTAATAATAATGATAATAATTGAAGTATTAATGATAAAACTAGTAATGATAATAATAATAATAGTAGTGATAATAGTAGCAAATATAGTATTAATCTTAGTGTAATTTAACAATAATTATAATTACTAATAATAATAATTTCATAACAAGAATAATAATACTAATAACAATAATAGTAGTAGTAGTAATAATAATGGTAATAATATTAATTGTACAAATAATCTTGTTAATAATAATAATAATTACCTAATAACTACAATAATACATAGTAACAAGAATAATCAAGTAATGATATTAAAGATAATATGAAATGTCCCGTTCTTATTGATTAAAAACGTTCCATATTAATTGATTTCGTTGCGAGGTTTTGACCTCTATATGAGACGTTTTTCAAAGACTGCATTCATTTTAAAACAAACCATAACCTTTATTTCATCAATAAAGGTTTAAAAAGCTTTACGTAGATTATCAAATAATGATAATCTAAAATATCATGTTTACACACGACCATTACATAATGGTTTACAATACAAATATGTTACAACAAAATAAGTTTCTTGAATGCAGTTTTTACACAATATCATACAAGCATGGACTCCAAATCTCGTCCTTATTTAAGTATGCGACAGCGGAAGCTCTTAATAATCACCTGAGAATAAACATGCTTAAAACGTCAACAAAAATGTTGGTGAGTTATAGGTTTAACCTATATATATCAAATCGTAACAATAGATCACAAGATTTCATATTTCAATACACATCTCATACATAGAGATAAAAATCATTCATATGGTGAACACCTGGTAACCGACATTAACAAGATGCATATATAAGAATATCCCCATCATTCCGGGACACCCTTCGGATATGATATAAATTTCGAAGTACTAAAGCATCCGGTACTTTGGATGGGGTTTGTTAGGCCCAATAGATCTATCTTTAGGATTCGCGTCAATTAGGGTGTCTGTTCCCTAATTCTTAGATTACCAGACTTAATAAAAAGGGGCATATTCGATTTCGATAATTCAACCATAGAATGTAGTTTCACGTACTTGTGTCTATTTTGTAAATCATTTATAAAACCTGCATGTATTCTCATCCCAAAAATATTAGATTTTAAAAGTGGGACTATAACTCACTTTCACAGATTTTTACTTCGTCGGGAAGTAAGACTTGGCCACTGGTTGATTCACGAACCTATAACAATATATACATATATATCAAAGTATGTTCAAAATATATTTACAACACTTTTAATATATTTTGATGTTTTAAGTTTATTAAGTCAGCTGTCCTCGTTAGTAACCTACAACAAGTTGTCCACAGTTAGATATACAGAAATAAATCGATAAATATTATCTTGAATCAATCCACGACCCAGTGTATACGTATCTCAGTATTGATCACAACTCAAACTATACATATTTTGGAATCAACCTCAACCCTGTATAGCTAACTCCAACATTCACATATAGAGTGTCTATGGTTGTTCCGAAATATATATAGATGTGTCGACATGATAGGTCGAAACATTGTATACGTGTCTATGGTATCTCAAGATTACATAATATACAATACAAGTTGATTAAGTTATGGTTGGAATAGATTTTATACCAATTTTCACGTAGCTAAAATGAGAAAAATTATCCAATCTTGTTTTACCCATAACTTCTTCATTTTAAATCCGTTTTGAGTGAATCAAATTGCTATGGTTTCATTTTGAACTCTATTTTATGAATCTAAACAGAAAAAGTATAGGTTTATAGTCGGAAAAATAAGTTACAAGTCATTTTTGTAAAGGTAGTCATTTCAGTCGAAAGAACGACGTCTAGATGACCATTTTAGAAAACATACTTCCACTTTGAGTTTAACCATAATTTTTGGATATAGTTTCATGTTCATAATAAAAATCATTTTCTCAGAATAACAACTTTTAAATCAAAGTTTATCATAGTTTTTAATTAACTAACCCAAAACAGCCCGCGGTGTTACTACGACGGCGTAAATCCGGTTTTACGGTGTTTTTCGTGTTTCCAGGTTTTAAATCATTAAGTTAGCATATCATATAGATATATAACATGTGTTTAGTTGATTTTAAAAGTCAAGTTAGAAGGATTAACTTTTGTTTGCGAACAAGTTTAGAATTAACTAAACTATGTTCTAGTGATTACAAGTTTAAACCTTCGAATAGGATAGCTTTATATGTATGAATCGAATGATGTTATGAACATCATTACTACCTTAAGTTCCTTGGATAAACCTACTGGAAAAGTGAAAAATGGATCTAGCTTCAACGGATCCTTGGATGGCTCGAAGTTCTTGAAGCAGAATCATGACACGAAAACAAGTTCAAGTAAGATCATCACTTGAAATAAGATTGTTATAGTTATAGAAATTGAACCAAAGTTTGAATATGATTATTACCTTGTATTAGAATGATAACCTACTATAAAAAACAAAGATTTCTTGAGGTTGGATGATCACCTTACAAGATTGGAAGTGAGCTAGCAAACTTGAAAGTATTCTTGATTTTATGTAACTAGAACTTGTAGAATATATGAAGAACACTTAGAACTTGAAGATAGAACTTGAGAGAGATTAATTAGATGAAGAAAATTGAAGAATGAAAGTGTTTGTAGGTGTTTTTGGTCGTTGGTGTATGGATTAGATATAAAGGATATGTAATTTTATTTTCATGTAAATAAGTCATGAATGATTACTCATATTTTTGTAATTTTATGAGATATTTCATGCTAGTTGCCAAATGATGGTTCTCACATGTGTTAGGTGACTCACATGGGCTGCTAAGAGCTGATCATTGGAGTGTATATACCAATAGTACATACATCTAAAAGCTGTGTATTGTACGAGTACGAATACGGGTGCATACGAGTAGAATTGTTGATGAAACTGAACGAGGATGTAATTGTAAGCATTTTTGTTAAGTAGAAGTATTTTGATAAGTGTATTGAAGTCTTTCAAAAGTGTATAAATACATATTAAAACACTACATGTATATACATTTTAACTGAGTCGTTAAGTCATCGTTAGTCGTTACATGTAAGTGTTGTTTTGAAACCTTTAGGTTAACGATCTTGTTAAATGTTGTTAACCCAATGTTTATAATATCAAATGAGATTTTAAATTATTATATTATCATGTATGAATATCTCTTAATATGATATATATACATTAAATGTCTTTACAACGATAATCGTTACATATATGTCTCGTTTAAAAATCATTAAGTTAGTAGTCTTGTTTTTACATATGTAGTTCATTGTTAATATACTTAATGATATGTTTACTTATCATATTATCATGTTAACTATATATATATATCCATATATATGTCATCATATAGTTTTTACAAGTTTTAACGTTCGTGAATCACCGGTCAACTTGGGTGGTCAATTGTCTATATGAAACATATTTCAATTAATCAAGTCTTAACAAGTTTGATTGCTTAACATGTTGGAAACATTTAATCATGTAAATATCAATCTCAATTAATATATATAATCATGGAAAAGTTCGGGTCACTACAGTACCTACCCGTTAAATAAATTTCGTCACGAAATTTTAAGCAGTTGGAGGTGTTGACGTATCTTCTGGAAATAAATGCGGGTATTTCTTCTTCATCTGATCTTCACGCTCCCAGGTGAACTTGGGTCCTCTACGATCATTCCATCGAACCTTAACAATTGGTATCTTGTTTTGCTTAAGTCTTTTAACCTCACGATCCATTATTTCGACGGGTTCTTCGATGAATTGAAGTTTTTCGTTGATTTGGATTTCATCTAACGGAATAGTGAGATCTTCTTTAGCAAAACATTTCTTCAAATTTGAGACTTGGAAAGTATTATGTACAGCCGCGAGTTGTTGAGGTAACTCAAGTCGGTAAGCTACTGGTCCGACACGATCAATAATCTTGAATGGTCCAATATACTTTGGATTTAATTTCCCTCGTTTACCAAATCGAACAACGCCTTTCCAAGGTGCAACTTTCAGCATGACCATCTCTCCAATTTTAAATTCTATATCTTTTCTTTTAATGTCAGCGTAGCTCTTTTGTCGACTTTGGGCGGTTTTCAACCGTTGTTGAATTTGGATGATCTTCTCGGTAGTTTCTTGTATAATCTCCGGACCCGTAATATGTCTATCCCCCAATTCACTCCAACAAATCGGAGACCTGCACTTTCTACCATAAAGTGCTTCAAACGGCGCCATCTCAATGCTTGAATGGTAGCTGTTGTTGTAGGAAAATTCTGCTAACGGTAGATGTCGATCCCAACTGTTTCCGAAATCAATAACACATGCTCGTAGCATGTCTTCAAGCGTTTGTATCGTCCTTTCGCTCTGCCCATCAGTTTGTGGATGATAGGCAGTACTCATGTCTAGACGAGTTCCTAATGCTTGCTGTAATGTCTGCCAGAATCTTGAAATAAATCTTCCATCCCTATCAGAGATAATAGAGATTGGTATTCCATGTCTGGAGACGACTTCCTTCAAATACAGTCATGCTAACTTCTCCATCTTGTCATCTTCTCTTATTGGCAGGAAGTGTGCTGATTTGGTGAGACGATCAACTATTACCCAAATAGTATCAAAACCACTTGCAGTCCTTGGCAATTTAGTGATGAAATCCATGGTAATGTTTTCCCATTTCCATTCCGGGATTTCGGGTTGTTGAAGTAGACCTGATGGTTTTTGATGCTCAGCTTTGACCTTAGAACACAAACATTCTCCTACGTATTTAGCAACATCGGCTTTCATACCCGGCCACCAAAAATGTTTCTTGAGATCCTTGTACATCTTCCCCGTTCCAGGATGTATTGAGTATCTGGTTTTATGAGCTTCTCTAAGTACCATTTCTCTCATATCTCCAAATTTTGGTACCCAAATCCTTTCAGCCCTATACCGGGTTCCGTCTTCCCGAATATTAAGATGCTTCTCCGATCCTTTGGGTATTTCATCCTTTAAATTTCCCTCTTTTAAAACTCCTTGTTGTGCCTCCTTTATTTGAGTAGTAAGGTTATTATGAATCATTATATTCATAGATTTTACTCGAATGGGTTCTCTGTCCTTCCTGCTCAAGGCATCGGCTACCACATTTGCCTTCCCCGGGTGGTAACGAATCTCAAAGTCGTAATCATTCAATAATTCAATCCACCTACGCTGTCTCATATTCAGTTGTTTCTGATTAAATATGTGTTGAAGACTTTTATGGTCGGTATATATAATACTTTTGACCCCATATAAGTAGTGCCTCCAAGTCTTTAATGCAAAAACAATCGCGCCTAATTCCAAATCATGCGTCGTATAATTTTGTTCGTGAATCTTCAATTGTCTAGACGCATAAGTAATCACCTTCGTTCGTTGCATTAATACACAACCGAGACCTTGCTTTGATGCGTCACAATAAATCACAAAATCATCATTCCCTTCAGGCAATGACAATATAGGTGCCGTAGTTAGCTTTTTCTTCAATAACTGAAACGCTTTCTCTTGTTCATCATTCCATTCAAATTTCTTCCCTTTATGCGTTAATGCAGTCAAGGGTTTTGCTATTCTGGAAAAGTCTTGGATGAACCTTCTGTAGTAACCGGCTAGTCCTAAAAACTGGCGTATGTGTTTCGGAGTTTTCGGGGTTTCCCACTTTTCAACAGTTTCTATCTTTGCCGGATCCACCTTAATACCTTCTTTGTTCACTATGTGACTGAGGAATTGAACTTCTTCCAACCAAAATGCACACTTTGAAAACTTAGCGTACAATTCTTCCTTCCTCAATACTTCTAACACCTTTCTCAAATGTTCACCGTGTTCTTGGTCATTCTTTGAGTAAATAAGTATGTCATCAATGAAAACAATGACAAACTTGTCAAGGTATGGTCCACACACTCGGTTCATAAGGTCCATGAACACAGCTGGTGCATTAGTTAAACCAAACGGCATGACCATAAACTCGTAATGACCGTAACGTGTTCTGAAAGCAGTCTTTGGAATATCATCTTCTTTCACCCGCATTTGATGATACCCGGAACGTAAGTCAATCTTTGAATAAACAGACGAGCCTTGTAGTTGATCAAATAAGTCGTCGATTCTCGGTAGTGGGTACCGGTTCTTGATGGTAAGTTTGTTCAACTCTCGGTAGTCGATACACAACCTGAATGTACCATCTTTCTTCTTGACAAACAAAAAAGGAGCTCCCCACGGTGATGTGCTTGGTCGAATGAAACCACGCTCTAAAAGTTCTTGTAATTGGCTTTGCAATTCTTTCATCTCGCTGGGTGCGAGTCTGTAAGGAGCACGAGCTATTGGTGCAGCTCCTGGTACAAGATCTATTTGAAATTCAACGGATCGATGTGGGGGTAATCCCGATAATTCTTTCGGAAATACATCGGGAAATTCTTTTGCAATGGGAACATCATTGATGCTCTTTTCTTCAGTTTGTACTTTCTTGACGTGTGCTAGAACAGCATAGCAACCTTTTCTTATTAGTTTTTGTGCCTTCAAATTACTAATAATATGTAGCTTCGTGTTGCCCTTTTCTCCGTACACCATTAAGGGTTTTCCTTTTTCTCGTATAATGCGAATTGCATTTTTGTAACAAACGATCTCTGCTTTCACTTCTTTCAACCATTCCATACCGATTATCACATCAAAACTCCCTAACTCTACTGGTATCAAATCAATCTTAAATGTTTCGCTAACCAGTTTAATTTCTCTATTCCGACATATATTATCTGCTGAAATTAATTTACCATTTGCTAATTCGAGTAAAAATTTACTATCCAAAGGCGTCAATGGACAACTTAATTTAGCACAAAAATCTCTACTCATATAGCTTCTATCCGCACCCGAATCAAATAAAACGTAAGCAGATTTATTGTCAATAAGAAACGTACCCGTAACAAGCTCTGGGTCTTCCTGTGCCTCTGCCGCATTAATATTGAAAACTCTTCCGCGGCCTTGTCCATTCGTGTTCTCCTGGTTCGGGCAATTTCTAATAATGTGGCCCGGTTTTCCACATTTATAACAAACTACATTGGCATAACTTGCTCCGACACTACTTGCTCCGCCATTACTCGTTCCGACACCATTTGTTCCTTTCGTTCTATTAACCCCTGGTCCGTAGACCTCACACTTCGCAGCGCTATGACCATTTCTTTTAAACTTGTTGCAAAATTTGGTGCAGAACCCCGAGTGATACTTTTCACACCTTTGGCATAGCTGCTTCTGATTGTTGTTGTTGTTGTGGTTATTATTGTTGTTGGGATGATTGTTGTAGTTGCTGTTGTTGTTGTTGTTGTTGTTGTTGTTGTTGTTGGGCCGTTTGTTGTAGTTGCGATTGATGTTGCGATTGTTGGGATAATTATTGCGATTGTTGCGATAATTGCTGTTGTTGTTGTATTGGTGATTCTTATCACCGTTTTCCTCCCACTTTCTTTTGACTTGCTTCACATTGGCCTCTTCAGCAGTCTGTTCTTTAATTCTTTCTTCAATCTGGTTCACTAGTTTGTGAGCCATTCTACATGCCTGTTGTATGGAGGCGGGCTCGTGTGAACTTATATCTTCTTGGATTCTTTCCGGTAATCCTTTCACAAACGCGTCGATCTTCTCTTCCTCATCTTCGAATGCTCCCGGACACAATAGGCACAATTCTGTGAATCATCTTTCGTACGTGGTAATATCAAATCCTTGGGTTCGTAACCCTCTAAGTTCTGTCTTGAGCTTATTGACCTCGGTTATGGGACGGTACTTCTCGTTCATCAAGTGCTTGAATGCTGACCACGGTAGTGCGTACGCATCATCTTGTCCCACTTGCTCTAGATAGGTATTCCACCATGTTAACGCAAAACCTGTGAAGGTATGCGTAGCGTACTTCACTTTGTCCTCTTCAGTACACTTACTTATGGCAAACACCGATTTAACCTTCTCGGTCCACCATTTCAATCCGATCGGTCCTTCGGTTCCATCAAATTCCAAAGGTTTGCAGGCAGTGAATTCTTTGTAGGTGCATCCTACACGATTTCCTGTACTGCCAGATCCAAGGTTATTGTTGGTATGTAGCGCAGCCTGTACTGCGGCTATGTTTGAAGCTAGAAAAGTACGGAATTCCTCTTCATTCATATTCACGGTGTGTCGAGTAGTCGGTGCCATTTCCTTCAAAATAGTCAAATGGAACAAGTTAATCTTACAGAATATTAAGAGTAGTTAATAGTATTTCGTAGCATAATATGAACTCATTTATAAAAGCTTTTTCTTCATATTAGCGTTTTATAAGTTTAAATTCGGGTAGTACCTACCCGTTAAGTTCATACTTAGTAGCTAATATACAATTCAACTACTACAATTCTATATGAAAAACTGATTGTAATAATATTTCGCGTTCAAACTTTTATACAATATTTTACAAACTTACAATACTGCTTATTTTACATAAAGCATGAAATATAGCACACAATAACTTTGATACAAGATAGTTGTGAAGATAATTCTAGCTAGTACACAAGTCGTTCAGCAAAGGCAATAAAGACACGTAATTCATACGTCCAGAAACAAGTCATGCATTCTGGTTTTACTAGGACTACTTCCCATCCTTGGTCTTGTGGAACATACCCGTTATGGCCGTTGATAAGACAGCGTGTTGTAACGTCGTCAAAGGGACGAGGGTTACGTAATGTCCAACAGTCCCGTAACAATCTAAAAACCTCATTTCTTACCCCAATTACCGACTCCGTCACTTGTGGGAACGTTTTGTTTAATAGTTGTAGCCCGATGTTCTTGTTCTCACTTTGGTGAGAAGCGAACATTACTAATCCGTAAGCATAACATGCTTCTTTATGTTGCATGTTAGCCGCTTTTTCTAAATCACGAAGTCCAATATTCGGATATATTGAGTCAAAATAATTTCTTAACCCATTGCGTAAAATAGCATTTGGGTTCCCCGCAATATATGCGTCAAAGTAAACACATCGTAACTTATGGATTTCCCAATGTGATATCCCCCATCTTTCGAACGAAAGCCTTTTATAAACCAAGGCATTCTTGGAACGTTCTTCGAAAGTCTTACAAACTGATCTCGCCTTAAATAGTTGTGCCGAGGAATTCTGACCGACTCTAGACAAGATTTCATCAATCATGTCTCCGGGTAGGTCTCTTAAAATATTGGGTTGTCTATCCATTTTGTGTTTTTATACTGTAAAATAGACAAGAGTTAGATTCATAAAAAAAAATACTTATTAATACAAGCAATTTTTACATATATCATAAAGCATAAGCACACTATATTACATATATTACACCACAGGAATACAACTATCTTATTCTGACTCGCTTGTTTCTTCTTCTTCGGTTTTGGTTCGTTTTGCCAAGTTTCTAGGGATATATGATGTTCCCCTAATACGAGCCGTGGTTATCCACATTGGTTTAGAAAAACCTGGTGGTTTAGAGGTTCCCGGGTCATTGTTACAACTTAAGGACTTCGGGGGTTGACGATACATATAAAGTTCATCGGGGTTGGAATTAGATTTCTCTATTTTTATGCCCTTTCCCTTATTATTTTCTTTTGCCTTTTTAAATTCAGTTGGGGTAATTTCTATAACATCATCGGAATTCTCGTCGGAATCCGATTCATCGGAGAATTGGTAATCCTCCCAATATTTTGCTTCCTTGGCGGAAACACCATTGATGTGATGACCCAAAAAAATTTTCGACTAATTTAAACCAATTCTCTTTATGATTTAACATTATGTAAATATACATATATGTATGTATATATATATATATATATATATATATATTATAAGATGTACAAGTAAAAACGACTTTCCTACAGTAAAACATTAATTGCTACAGTAAAAATGACTTTGCTACAGTAAAACCGTATTTTGCTACAGTGCTACAGTGAAAACGACTTTGCTACAGTGATTTGCTACAGTAAACACTATTTGCTACAGTAAAACACTATTTGCTACAGTAAACACTATTTGCTACAGTAAACACTATTTGATGTCGACGAACTAGCAAACAAAAACGGAAAAGGCGGCCATGCGATCGCATGGCAAAAACACTGAAAACTCATGCGATCGCATGAGCTACAGTAAATCGAAAAGTAATATAAATACGCAGTTTGTTCGACGATATTTTTTCATATTTATCTCTCAATATTTATATTTATATTATAATTATAATTTTAAATTTAAGTTTAATAATAATAAGGTATATACAAGGGTGTTTTTAATTCGGGTTTCAAACCGCTTTAAGCTAAGGAAATATTAGGTATTATTCGGGGTATTGTTCTTGAATCCAAGGCCAACCATACAGTCATCTACCATCATTACGTCTACGCAATTTGCCTACAATATTGAATCGCAATATTGAACTGTGAGTTATAGATCCCTTTTTAAATACTTTAAATATTTTTGGGCTGAGAATACATGCAATTTATTTTAAACGCGATAAGACACAAGTACATACTAAATTCTACACTGAGTTAAATCGGAAATCCCTTAGCTTTGGTAACTAGTAGCTGCCAGTACATAGGATATGGACTGGTGGGCGCGAATAATTGTATATGGATCCATAGGGCTTGACATCCCCGTCCGAGCTAGAGCGCTAGCCTTTTAACGGACGTATGTTATTTGAGTTTAAGACACGTTGGTTTGCGTGTATTAAAACGAATGGGGTAATTATCACTATAGCGTTAAGTTTAGTTACCAGGGTGCTCTGTTACGTAGAATCTATTGATAAACTTTTGATGAAATCTTGTGGTCTATCTTTATATATGTTTATGACTCGAGCAATTAAACCTATAACTCACCAACATTCGTGTTGACTTTTTAGCATGTTTTGTTCTCAGGTCCTTAGAATGCTTCCGCTGTGATGTGCTTGTTGCCTGCATGGAGTCTCTCATGCTTTGTACAAAGTTTATTGCATTCAAAATAAAACTGCGTTGTGTAATAAATAATTGGACTGTGATGTCAACCTGTAAATTAAAGACTTATGTATTTCGGGGTTTTGCTTATACCTAAGCATTTGCCCACATGTTTATAACTTTCTATGTTTAGAAAGTCACTTATTTTAATGAATGCAATATTTTATCAAAACGTATCATATAGAGGTCAAAACCTCACTGTGGAATCAATGATTAACGTGCCGCGTCAATAGCGATTTTGACGGGTCGTTACAGTTGGTATCAGAGCTTGAGGTCATAGGGAACCAGAAATTACATTAGTGTATTTAACTGGTAATTGTTAGGATGCATTAGTGAGTCTGGACTATGACCATATTTGTTTTTACTAATTTTTGCTTATCATTTGGTCAAAAACATTATATGTAATATATTTATATGCTAACGTAATTGTTGTTTCAATTATGTGATAGATGACTTCTTCTAATCCTATCATTTTGTACGACTCGGAATCGGACACTGAATCTATTCTATCCACAACTGAAAAGGGCGTTCCAATACCTATTAAAGAAGAAATTGTGTTAGCCGGGGAATCTCAACTCCCGGTAAACCCAGAGGAGGTTCCAGCTCCACCCAGCTTTAGTTTTCCGGAGCCACAGTATCGTTGGCATGGACCCATGATCCCTGGAGTAAACGAGGATCGTCCATTTCTAAACAAATATGGACATTGGTCCAGATATACCGCCGATGGGCGGGTTGTGCCGATTACGCCTGGCAGATTTAGGTTCATGACCACCGGTACATATTCTTGCAGTTCGTCATCATATTCTCCTACACATGACTCAGACAGTTCGTCATCAGACGAGATCAGTAAGGAGAAGGATTTCGCTAATGAAATAAAAGAGATCACTAAGGAGAAATTCCAACTTGCTATAGATAATAAAAACAACCACAATAATAAAAAGTCCTTAATTATTAAAAAGGAACATGACCATTCGATCCGTAACCACCCTTATTATATTAAACCCACTGAGGTAACGGGTACCTCAAAACCCCAGCCAAAAATAAAATACACTGCCAGAATGTATGTCGGACCATGTGCACACAAACAATTGGCAGAGAGAACCAAATGGGAAGAAGTTTCTGATAGTTCTGAATAAACGACCTCGCAACCATAAATCTTCCATGCGCTATTTTATTGCTTATGTGTGCTACTCTATCTTGTTATGTAAAATAAGCATATGTAAAATATCAGTATTGTATGGTATTGTATTATTTTGGTTTATTAATAATAAATGCATGGAATGATTATTTGTATTATTACTACTTCTTATTATTATTATTACATAATAATGTAGTAACTCGCTATAATTTTTTATAGTGGAATATTATTAGGATTTTAGTAGTTAATTCCTTGTACTAGCTATTATGTATGAACTTAACGGGTAGGTAATACCCTAGAAATAATTATAAAATGCTAATAAGAAGAAAAGGCTTTTATAATAATCGGTTCATATTATTAATATGCTACGATTAACTATTGACAACTCATTTTACCTATAATATTCTATATGATTAAATTATATCTGTTGTGTTTATTGAAGAAACATGTCTCAAATGTCGGATGCTGAGTTCGAGCAACTAGTCGAGAAACGTGTGAATGAAAGAATTGCTGCAACCGAAGCAGCAAAAGCAACAGCTGAAGCAGCAGCCAAAGCAGCAGCCGTAAACACAAATTCACGAAACGGATGCTCATACAAAACTTTTCAAGGATGCAAACCACAGACGTTTAGTGGAACTGAGGGGCCAGTCGGTCTAACCCGATGGTTTGAAAAGATGGAGTCCGTTTTCAAAATCAGTAATTGTGCGAACGGAGATAAGTCAAAGTATGCTTCGTGCACGTTGCAAGATGGTGCACTTACTTGGTGGAACAATTATGCTAAAGCAGAAGGAATAGATACGGCATATGATATCTCTTGGGAAGAACTGAAAAAGATGCTAATCGAGGAGTACTGTCCTCGAAACGAGATCAGAAAAATGGAATCTGAGTTACGTAATCTGAAGGTTATCGGCGCGAATCTCAATAACTATGAAAAGCGTTTCATGGAACTAGCCTTGTTGTGTCCTGAATTGGTGCCAAATGAGAAACGAAAGATAGAAATGTATATTGACGGTTTATCAATCAATATCAAAGGAAATGTTACATCGTCCAAACCGAATACGATGCAGGAAGCCATGACAATGGCACACCAACTCATGGACCAGATCACAGAGAGTTCGATTAAGGCACCAATTACCGAAGTCAAGACAACTGAAGGAAAGAGGAAATGGGAAGACTATAAGGGCAAAAGTACTCACCTGAAGAAACAAGAAACTTTTAAAGGTAAACAAGATGGGGCAACTGCAAGTCCAAACTATAAGGGACCTCATCCGTTCTGCAAAAGGTGTTACACACATCATGCAGGATATTGCCAAGTGGTCTGTGATAAGTGCAACAAGAAAGGACATGTGGCGAAAGATTGTTATGCCACCGTTTCTGAAGTAAAGACAAAATTGACCGATGTCAAGAAATGTTATGGATGCGGGAAGTCTGGTCACTTTATAAATCAATGCCCTGATAAGGAGAAGAACAAAGAACCCGCACGTGGGAGGGCATTTAATGTTAGTTCCAGTAAAGCACGTGAGGATCCTAATCTTGTCACGGGTACGTTTACCGTTAATAATCAACTAGCTTCTATTATGTTTGATACGGGTGCTGATAGAAGTTATATGTGTAAAGACTTTAGTTTTAAACTAAAATGTGCATCATTACCTCTAGACGATAAATATACTATTGAATTAGCTAATGGTAAACTGATAAAAGCCGATAAAATTTGCCATGGTTGCGAAATGAATCTCGCTGGTGAAACCTTCAAAATTGATTTGATACCCGTAGAATTAGGAAGTTTTGATGTAATCGTTGGCATGGACTGGATGTCCAAAACAAGAGCGGAAGTTGTTTGCGCTGAGAAATCAATCCACATCCCTCGTAAGGATGAAACGTCATTAATGATTTATGGGGAGAAGAACAACTCAAAACTGAACTTTATCAGCTGTATGAAGGCCCGGAAACTTATAAGAAAAGGTTGTTATGCTATTCTGGCACACGTAAAGAAGATCGATACTGAAGAAAGAAGCATTGATGACATGCCGGTTGTAAGAGAATATCCCGGAGTATTTCCAGAAGAATTACCGGAGCTACCTCCACACAGATGTGTAGAATTCTAGATTGATCTCATACCAGGAGCTGCACCTGTAGCCCGATCTCCATATAGACTTGCACCTTCAGAAATGCAAGAATTACAAGACCAGTTGCAAGAATTATCGGACCGTGGATTTATTCGTCCTAGTTTTTTCACCTTGGGGTGCTCCTATTCTGTTCGTCAAGAAGAAGGATGGATCTATGAGAATGTGCATAGATTACCGAGAATTAAACAAATTAACGATCAAGAATCGGTACCCATTACCGAGGATTGATGATTTGTTTGATCAATTGCAAGGATCAAGTGTTTATTCTAAGATTGATCTACGCTCCGGATATCATCAGCTGAGAGTGAAGGAAGAAGATGTTCCTAAAACAGCGTTCAGAACCCGTTACGGTCACTATGAATTTTTAGTCATGCCTTTTGGATTGACTAATGCTCCAGCAGTATTCATGGATCTAATGAATCGCATCTATAGACCGTATTTAGACAAATTTGTCATTGTTTTTATCGACGACATATTGATTTACTCGAAGAACAAGGAAGAACATGAGCAACACTTAAGACTGGTACTAGAGATACTCAAGAAAGAAGAATTGTACGCAAAATTTTTTAAGTGTGATTTCTGGTTACAAGAAGTACAATTTTTGGGCCATGTTGTCAGTAAACATGGAATTAAAGTTGACCCCGCCAAGATCGAAGCCATTAGTAAATGGGAAACACCGAAGACTCCAACACAAATCCGTCAATTCTTAGGTCTTGCTGGTTACTACCGAAGATTCATTCAAGATTTCTCTAGAATCGCCAAACCCTTAACTGCATTGACTCAAAAGGGAAAGAAGTATGATTGGTCCACAGAACAGGAATCCTCATTCCAGTTATTAAAGAAGAAGTTAACGTCTGCACCCATTTTGTCATTAACGGAAGGAAATGATGATTTCGTGATCTATTGTGATGCTTCACGCCAAGGTTTAGGATGTGTATTAATGCAACGCACAAAAGTTATCGCATATGCCTCACGACAACTAAAAATTCATGAAAAAAACTATACGACGCACGATTTGGAACTTGGAGCAGTAGTTTTTGCACTCAAAATATGGAGACACTATCTATATGGCACCAAGTGTACAGTGTACACCGACCATAAGAGTCTTCAGCATATTTTTGATCAAAAACAACTCAATATGAGGCAACGTCGCTGGGTAGAGTTGTTAAACGATTACGATTGTGAAATCCGTTACCACCCCGGAAAAGCTAATGTTGTAGCTGATGCCCTAAGTCGAAAAGAAAGAGTAAAACCTCTTAGGGTCCGAGCTTTGAATATTACAATTCGTACTGATCTCACAAAGCAAATTCAAGCAGCACAGTTAGAGGCTTTAAAAGAAGAAAACGAAAAAGGCGAAATAAGCAAAGGGTTAGAAAAACAACTTGAAGAAAAAGCCGATGGAACCCTGTATTTTGCTGGTAGGATATGGGTACCAAAACATGGTAACCTAAGGCAACTAGTACTGGATGAAGCACACAAAACGAGGTACTCAATTCACCCAGGAAATGGAAAAATGTACCACGATCTCAAGAAGTTTTATTGGTGGCCTAATATGAAAACAGAAATTGCTACTTATGTAAGCAAATGTTTAACGTGTGCAAAGGTCAAAGCTGAGCACCAAAAGCCGTCAGGATTACTGCAACAACCAGAAATTCCGCAGTGGAAATGGGAAAGAATAACCATGGATTTCATTACGAAATTACCAAGGACTACAAGTAGTCATGATACTATTTGGGTGATAGTTGATCGTCTAACTAAATCAGCTCACTTTCTACCAATAAAGGAGACAGACAGTATGGAGAAATTAGCACGCCTATATTTGAAGGAAGTAGTTTCCAGGCATGGTGTACCTATCTCCATCATATCTGATCGTGACACCCGATTCACATCACGTTTCTGGCAGTCATTACAAAAAGCATTGGGAACTCGATTAGATATGAGCACCGCTTATCACCCACAGACAGATGGTCAAAGTGAAAGAACAATACAAACATTGGAAGACATGTTACGGGCATGCGTGATTGACTTTGGAACCAGTTGGGATCGACACTTACCGTTGGCAGAATTTTCATACAATAATAGCTATCATACGAGCATCAACGCAGCACCATTTGAAGCACTTTACGGTAGAAAGTGCAGATCTCCTATCTGTTGGAGTGAAGTAGGAGAAAGACAACTTACTGGACCAGAAATTATTCACGAAACCACCGAAAAGATCATTCAAATACAACAGCGATTGAAAACGGCCATGAGTCGCCAAAAGAGTTATGCTGATGTAAGAAGAAAACCGCTAGAATTTCAAGTGGGTGACAAAGTCATGTTGAAAGTGTCACCCTGGAAAGGCGTTGTACGATTCGATAAACGAGGAAAGCTAAGTCCTAGGTATGTAGGACCCTTTGAAATCACCGAAAGAATTGGAGCAGTTGCTTATCGATTAAAGCTACCGCAAGAACTTAGTAGTGTTCACGACACATTTCACGTGTCAAATTTGAAGAAATGTTTAGCTGAAGAGGATGTCGTAATTCCTCTTGACGAAATACGAATTAATGATAAACTCCATTTTGTCGAAGAACCTGTTGAAATCATGGACCGTGAGGTCAAACAATTAAAACAAAGCAAAATACCGATAGTTAGAGTTCGTTGGAACGCAAGACGAGGACCCGAGTTTACTTGGGAACGTGAAGATCAAATGAAGCAAAAGTATCAACATTTGTTCACTGATATCGCTCATAAAACAGGTACTACTCAAAATTTCGGGACGAAATTTTCTTTAACGGGGAGGTACTGTGATGACCCAAAAAAATTTTCGACTAATTT
The DNA here is from genome assembly GCF_046630445.1 of Rutidosis leptorrhynchoides. Taxonomy (NCBI): domain Eukaryota; kingdom Viridiplantae; phylum Streptophyta; class Magnoliopsida; order Asterales; family Asteraceae; genus Rutidosis; species Rutidosis leptorrhynchoides. The sequence continues at coordinate 314,280,376 of NC_092339.1, forward strand.
AAACCAATTCTCTTTATGATTTAACATTATGTAAATATACATATATGTATGTATATATATATATATATATATTATAAGATGTACAAGTAAAAATGACTTTCCTACAGTAAAACATTAATTGCTACAGTAAAAATGACTTTGCTACAGTAAAACCGTATTTTGCTACAGTGCTACAGTGAAAACGACTTTGCTACAGTGATTTGCTACAGTAAACACTATTTGCTACAGTAAAACACTATTTGCTACAGTAAACACTATTTGATGTCGACGAACTAGCAAACAAAAACGGAAAAGGCGGCCATGCGATCGCATGGCAAAAACACTGAAAACTCATGCGATCGCATGAGCTACAGTAAATCGAAAAGTAATATAAATACGCAGTTTGTTCGACGATATTTTTTCATATTTATCTCTCAATATTTATATTTATATTATAATTATAATTTTAAATTTAAGTTTAATAATAATAAGGTATATACAAGGGTGTTTTTAATTCGGGTTTCAAACCGCTTTAAGCTAAGGAAATATTAGGTATTATTCGGGGTATTGTTCTTGAATCCAAGGCCAACCATACAGTCATCTACCATCATTACATCTACGCAATTTGCCTACAATATTGAATCGCAATATTGAACTGTGAGTTATAGATCCCTTTTTAAATACTTTAAATATTTTTGGGCTGAGAATACATGCAATTTATTTTAAACGCGATAAGACACAAGTACATACTAAATTCTACACTGAGTTAAACCGGAAATCCCTTAGCTTTGGTAACTAGTAGCTGCCAGTACATAGGATATGGACTGGTGGGCGCGAATAATTGTATATGGATCCATAGGGCTTGACATCCCCGTCCGAGCTAGAGCGCTAGCCTTTTAACGGACGTATGTTATTTGAGTTTAAGACACGTTGGTTTGCGTGTATTAAAACGAATGGGGTAATTATCACTATAGCGTTAAGTTTAGTTACCAGGGTGCTCTGTTACGTAGAATCTATTGATAAACTTTTGATGAAATCTTGTGGTCTATCTTTATATATGTTTATGACTCGAGCAATTAAACCTATAACTCACCAACATTCGTGTTGACTTTTTAGCATGTTTTGTTCTCAGGTCCTTAGAATGCTTCCGCTGTGATGTGCTTGTTGCCTGCATGGAGTCTCTCATGCTTTGTACAAAGTTTATTGCATTCAAAATAAAACTGCGTTGTGTAATAAATAATTGGACTGTGATGTCAACCTGTAAATTAAAGACTTATGTATTTCGGGGTTTTGCTTATACCTAAGCATTTGCCCACATGTTTATAACTTTCTATGTTTAGAAAGTCACTTATTTTAATGAATGCAATATTTTATCAAAACGTATCATATAGAGGTCAAAACCTCACTGTGGAATCAATGATTAACGTGCCGCGTCAATAGCGATTTTGACGGGTCGTTACAATTGACCATAATTAACCTTGGTCGGTTGGTTGAGGATTTTCTTTTACTTAACCGTTTTATTATTTCCCCCACCGGTTCTATTTCTTCATCCGGTTCTGATTCTTCTTCCGGTTCTGACTCTTCTTCCGGTTCCTCTTCGGGAACTTGTGAATCAGTCCACGAATCATTCCAATTTACATTTGACTCTTCATTATTATTAGGTGAGTCAATGGGACTTGTTCTAGAGGTAGACATCTATCACATAATATCAAACGTGTTAAGAGATTAATATATCACATAATATTCACATGTTAAAAATATATAGTTTCCAACTAATTTGTTAAGCAATCATTTTTCAAGTAAACACGGTCGAAGTCCAGACTCACTAATGCATCCTAACAAACTCGATAAGACACACTAATGCAAAATTCTGGTTCTCTAAGACCAACGCTCGGATACCAACTGAAATGTCCCGTTCTTATTGATTAAAAACGTTCCATATTAATTGATTTCGTTGCGAGGTTTTGACCTCTATATGAGACGTGTTTCAAAGACTGCATTCATTTTAAAACAAACCATAACCTTTATTTCATCAATAAAGGTTTAAAAAGCTTTACGTAGATTATCAAATAATGATAATCTAAAATATCCTGTTTACACACGACCATTACATAATGGTTTACAATACAAATATGTTACAACAAAATAAGTTTCTTGAATGCAGTTTTTACACAATATCATACAAGCATGGACTCCAAATCTCATCCTTATTTAAGTATGCGACAGCGGAAGCTCTTAATAATCACCTGAGAATAAACATGCTTAAAACGTCAACAAAAATGTTGGTGAGTTATAGGTTTAACCTATATATATCAAATCGTAACAATAGACCACAAGATTTCATATTTTAATACACATCCCATACATAGAGATAAAAATCATTCATATGGTGAACACCTGGTAACCGACATTAACAAGATGCATATATAAGAATATCCCTATCATTCCGGGACACCCTTCGGATATGATATAAATTTCGAAGTACTAAAGCATCCGGTACTTTGGATGGGGTTTGTTAGGCCCAATAGATCTATCTTTAGGATTCGCGTCAATTAGGGTGTCTGTTCCCTAATTCTTAGATTACCAGACTTAATAAAAAGGGGCATATTCGATTTCGATAATTCAACCATAGAATGTAGTTTCACGTACTTGTGTCTATTTTGTAAATCATTTATAAAACCTGCATGTATTCTCATCCCAAAAATATTAGATTTTAAAAGTGGGACTATAACTCACTTTCACAGATTTTTACTTCGTTGGGAAGTAAGACTTGGCCACTGGTTGATTCACGAACCTATAACAATATATACATATATATCAAAGTATGTTCAAAATATATTTACAACACTTTTAATATATTTTGATGTTTTAAGTTTATTAAGTCAGCTGTCCTCGTTAGTAACCTACAACTAGTTGTCCACAGTTAGATATACAGAAATAAATCAATAAATATTATCTTGAATCAATCCACGACCCAGTGTATACGTATCTCAGTATTGATCACAACTCAAACTATACATATTTTGGAATCAACCTCAACCCTGTATAGCTAACTCCAACATTCACATATAGAGTGTCTATGGTTGTTCCGAAATATATATATAGATGTGTCGACATGATAGGTCGAAACATTGTATACGTGTCTATGGTATATCAAGATTACATAATATACAATACAAGTTGATTAAGTTATGGTTGGAATAGATTTGTTACCAATTTTCACGTAGCTAAAATGAGAAAAATTATCCAATCTTGTTTTACCCATAACTTCTTCATTTTAAATCCGTTTTGAGTGAATCAAATTGCTATGGTTTCATATTGAACTCTATTTTATGAATCTAAACAGAAAAAGTATAGGTTTATAGTCAGAAAAATAAGTTACAAGTCGTTTTTGTAAAGGTAGTCATTTCAGTCGAAAGAACGACGTCTAGATGACCATTTTAGAAAACATACTTCCACTTTGAGTTTAACCATAATTTTTGGATATAGTTTCATGTTCATAATAAAAATCATTTTCTCAGAATAACAACTTTTAAATCAAAGTTTATCATAGTTTTTAATTAACTAACCCAAAACAGCCCGCGGTGTTACTACGATGGCGTAAATCCGGTTTTACGGTGTTTTTCGTGTTTCCAGGTTTTAAATCATTAAGTTATCATATCATATAGATATAGAACATGTGTTTAGTTGATTTTAAAAGTAAAGTTAGAAGGATTAACTTTTGTTTGCGAACAAGTTTAGAATTAACTAAACTATGTTCTAGTGATTACAAGTTTAAACCTTCGAATAAGATAGCTTTATATGTATGAATCGAATGATGTTATGAACATCATTACTACCTTAAGTTCCTTGGATAAACCTACTAGAAAAGTGAAAAATTGATATAGCTTCAACGGATCCTTGGATGGCTCGAAGTTCTTGAAGCAGAATCATGACACGAAAACAAGTTCAAGTAAGATCATCACTTGAAATAAGATTGTTATAGTTATAGAAATTGAACCAAAGTTTGAATATGATTATTACCTTGTATTAGAATGATAACCTACTGTAAGAAACAAAGATTTCTTGAGGTTGGATGATCACCTTACAAGATTGGAAGTGAGCTAGCAAACTTGAAAGTATTCTTGATTTTATGTAACTAGAACTTGTAGAATATATGAAGAACACTTAGAACTTGAAGATAGAACTTGAGAGAGATTAATTAGATGAAGAAAATTGAAGAATGAAAGTGTTTGTAGGTGTTTTTGGTCGTTGGTGTATGAATTAGATATAAAGGATATGTAATTTTGTTTTCATGTAAATAAGTCATGAATGATTACTCATATTTTTGTAATTTTATGAGATATTTCATGCTAGTTCCCAAATGATGGTTCCCACATGTGTTAGGTGACTCACATGGGCTGCTAAGAGATGATCATTGGAGTGTATATACCAATAGTACATACATCTAAAAGATGTGTATTGTACGAGTACGAATACGGGTGCATACGAGTAGAATTGTTGATGAAACTGAACGAGGATGTAATTGTAAGCATTTTTGTTAAGTAGAAGTATTTTGATAAGTGTATTGAAGTCTTTAAAAAGTGTATAAATACATATTAAAACACTACATGTATATACATTTTAACTGAGTCGTTAAGTCATCGTTAGTCGTTACATGTAAGTGTTGTTTTGAAACCTTTAGGTTAACGATCTTGTTAAATGTTGTTAACCCAATGTTTATAATATCAAATGAGATTTTAAATTATTATATTATCATGATATTATCATGTATGAATATCTCTTAATATGATATATACACATTAAATGTCTTTACAACGATAATCGTTACATATATGTCTCGTTTAAAAATCATTAAGTTAGTAGTCTTGTTTTTACATATGTAGTTCATTGTTAATATACTTAATGATATGTTTACTTATCATATTATCATGTTAACTATATATATATCCATATATATGTCATCATATAGTTTTTACAAGTTTTAACGTTCGTGAATCACCGGTCAACTTGGGTGGTCAATTGTCTATATGAAACATATTTCAATTAATCAAGTCTTAACAAGTTTGATTGCTTAACATGTTGGAAACATTTAATCATGTAAATATCAATCTCAATTAATATATATGATCATGGAAAAGTTCGGGTCACTACATAATAATAATTCTTATTAAGATAGTAATACTACCTTAGGAGTCTTAAAAAAAAGAAAACTGCTTCTGTCAAGGTTTGAACCCTTGATCACTTGCCACACCGTCAACACCCCAAACCATCGGACCAAGGCCCATTTTCTGTTTTAATACCCTTCTGACTTATTATAAACCCGTATTATTTTTGTGTTCCTCTACTTTTCTTCTTCGCTAAACCCAATCGACCCAGCATCATTTAATCTTAATAAAAACTACAAAATTTGATTTGAAGATTTAATATACAACACGAAACACTTAATGATGATTGATTGGTTTTAAAAATAAAAATAAAAAAATAGAGACAAAGAGCTGCTACTGCTCGACGCTATTTAGGAAGAAGAAAAAAAATTGATTTTGATTTGTGGTGTGTTTTAGCCAAAGGTTGTAACACAAAATATATTGCAAATCTATCCTAAAAACGTTTTCAAACATCAATTGAACTTGAAACCTAAAGACAAGTTCGAATTTCTTTCAAGAACAATTTGGTTGACTTATTGAGCGAAACTTTGACCTTCAAATTAAAGCTTGATATAAAGATTTGAAATATGAAATTTTGCAGATAGATTTATTGAAAAGTTCCTAACAAGACTGTAATTCCACATTTTTCAAATTCATTCGAAATCGAGATTGGAAAAAAATTATGTGGCGTAGAGAGGGCAGACAGAAAAAAAATAAAATAAAAATGAACTTCAACTCTTTCAGGGTTTTTTTTAAATCGATATGCCCAGATAGTAACATCCTATAAACAATATAAATAATGGAAATCGAATGCTTGATTGCTTTATTGTGATAATTGAAGGTGGCTTCACTTCACGGGTTAAATAGAAAAAGCAGAAGATAAGATAATAATATATATAATTTGGTTTATTTTATACATAATATAATAAATTATAATATTAATTATAATTACATTAATAAAAATAATACATATATTTTTAACCCTTGTTTTGTTAATCATACCTTACAATTATTTATAATAACAATAAAATGTTAATAATGTTAATAAAGATAAAATGTATTATTTTCTAATAATAATAAAGATCATATTTGCAATTATTGAATATAGATAAAAATACTAGTAATAAAAATAATAGAATTTAGTATATCCTTAATAATATCAAATAATAAAGTGTGATAGAAAAATATTGATATGATAATATTAATAATAAAGATAATGAAATTTTTAAATAAAAGATAAGTTTAATTAATCTTAATGATAATCATAATAAAAGAAAATGATAATAATCATATTGATATTAATAATAATGCTAAATATAATATTAATAGTTCTTAATAATAGTAATAATAATGATATCTAATAACAATATTAATATTAACCATTTTAATTTTACTACTAGTTATAATAGTATTAATTAATATTATTAGTGTTAATAATAATATATATCAAATTTCATTTTTTTATATAATAAAATTATTAATACAGATATTCATATTTATTTTACTGTAAGTAGTACTAGTATAGTAATTTATTATGTTTATATTACGTATTATTAACTATGTAATATTTAACAACTCTCCACTATATATAATAACATATATTGATTATTTATATCTCATATATATTACAATATATCTATAACATAGTTATACATAAAAATCATATCTTTATATATAGATTCATTTTAAATTACACTTAATAATTTTGTAAATTATTTTACATAATTATTTTTAAATGTTTAAATTTTATAATTTCAACTTTTTATAGATACCTACATTTATATATATATATATATATATATATATATATATATATATATATATATATATATATATATATATATATATATATATATATATTATTTATAATCAATTGTTCGTGAATCGTCGGGCATAATCAAAGGTTAACTGTATTCACATAAACAGTTCCAAAATTTTGAGACTGAACATTACAGACGTTGCCTATCGTATCGAAATGCTATAAAGATTAAGTTTAAATTTGGTCGGAAATTCCCGGGTCATCACAGTACCTAATCGTTAAAGAAATTTCGTCCCGAAATTTGAGTAAGGTGGTCATGGTTAACAATAAAAAATGTTTTCATGACGAATATGAGTTGATAAATTGAGTTTTATCATCATTGAGTAATATGGATAAAAAAAAATAATTCGATTATTCGAAGAGTACGAATGAAGCTATCACAAAAGAGTGAAATGAGTAAATGAAGTTTCGTTTTAACTTTTGACGTAGTCACGATTGAATTTTGAAAACATGTTGCGTCTTAACTTTTGACGTTGTTTTGGTTGAATTCCGGAATTCAACGAATTTGAAGAAAATCTTGAAAATCTATAAGATCTGATTCTTCGGGATTTATGGAAAATAAGATCTCTATAATTAAATGTGATCATCTGTCTCGATTTCTCTGTCTGGTATTTTCACTATAAATGAACTTCTTTCGTTCTATTACTTCTCACCACTTCCAATTTCTATATTTTAATTCATACTTTCAATTCATCAGTAAATATGCTTCATCCAGTTTTAATCCTTGTCCTTATCCTTACTATCGCAACAATTATTCTCCTTTTCCAACTACCACCGGAGGAATCTGTTTTCTTCTACTACGCCCTTGGGGTTATAATGTTTTTAATTCTCCCATGTCTTTATGTTGCGATAAACATTGATATGCACGGTTTGTAATTCCTGTGTTTATGATCGGTTTTCTATTTCATTTTATTTTCCGGAGCTCCATGCTCTTGTTTTCTCTTTCCGACTCCAAGTCAAGCGAATAATGATCCAGAATTCATAGATATAGAGTTTCGAATGATTATAATGTTCTAAGTAGGGTGGAACGTGATAGCACGATTTGATTTTCAAATTTATCAAAATTACAGAAAATAGAATCATCAAGAATACATTTTCTTGATATGTTCTGAAGTTAAATAGAATGAAAGAGTTATGTAACATGGCACATGATGACGTTAAGATCTGTGAATCATCACGTTCCATTAGAAACTCAGCATGACTTACTGTAATATAATCACGTTGATCAAGTGTCATTATATTATACTAACTCATGCATCAGTTCCCAACACTACTTCAAAACATTCGTATTTTAAACTCGAAAGTTTACAGAATATAGAAAACTAACAGTTTCTATATGATGTAACACTGATAGCACGAAGAGATTAATGATTTCAGATTTGATTAGTTATGAAAATATCTTCAGAAATATGGAGGATATTTATAATGAAAGATACGATGATATCTTGGAATTTCTAATATCGATGGATGATGAAGAAGATTTGTCCGTAAGGGTTTAGATTCGGAAGCAAGGTATTCGCTAAAGATTTCATCAGAAACAGAATCATTTAGATTCTTTGAAGTCAAACTTATTCTTTGTGATTTGTCCACGGCTTTCTTCATAGTTTCGCATAATCTGCTTTTCAGTACTAAATTTTCTATTGAATGTTTCCAATATAATGATACCCAGGAAGCACGAAGAGGTATATAATTTCGGACGAGAATATTTATGAAAATATCCTCAGAAATATCGAAGATATTGATGATGATATTTTGGAATTTCTAAGTTCGATGGTTGATAGAGAAAGATTTTCCGTAAAATTTTAACATGACTTCGGAGCAAGATATTCTCTAAAGATTTCAACGGATCCAGAATTATCTGGATTCTTTAAATATAGGGTATGGTCCTTGTATTTGTCCTTGGTCTTCTTCATAGTTAACTCTATCCGTTTTCCAGTTCCAACATTTCTGAGCTTTTCCAACATATTATTCTTTATCATCATACTTCCGATGATTTAAGGTCGTCTACGGCTATCTACGGTTTCTGTTGCTTCATTCAGCTTTTTCAACATTCGGAGTATTGATTTGTAGACTGAGTGCTTTTCAGAATTTTAGAATGAAAGACCATAATTCTAAGAGATAAATGTTATACAAGTAACTGTTGATGTAGATATGCTGTGAGTTTTCAAAGTACTGATTGCTGATTCCCAGTAATTGGTATGGCAGTTCTCGTTACAATATGCGGATGAGTATATGATAGGGTTTCAATGAATAAATATAATGATTTGTCAAAGAGATTTAAGCCAAGAAGTAACGAGGTTGCTAGTACGTCTGCTGGTAGTATGATGGAATATAAAAGAATTCTCAGGTATCAAAAGGGTAATCGTATATATCAGGATTATAGTAAGGCTACTTCGAATGAAAAGCCAAAGTTGACTTGCTGGAGCCGTGACAAAATTGGCTACCTTGAAAAGGGATCGTAAAGTTATTTTTGCTAATAAATGCCAAAGGATCTGACGCGGCTATGTGTTAAACTTTTACTCAGTTGCCGAGAGTTTCTCAGGTGCATAACTATATGCATAAATCTTTCCTTCCGTAGATGAAGTGCGGTTGATTCATCCTCTCGATTGAGGTGTTTTCAAGAATCATGAAAGGTTTGAACGCAGATTGTAATCGTCAAGATTCAAATGAGGTTTAAGATGAAATCAAGTGGCAAACTTGAAGAATTATTTAGTTTCATATGTTATAGTCAATATTTTAATTCATTTTAAATGTCCAATGTTGATAGTCCACAGTTAGCAGTGTACAAATAATAATTCATATATAGTTTACTATATAATATTCGAATTATTTAATACGTATCGTGACCCGTGTACATGTCTCAGACTCTATCACAACTCAAAGTATACATATTATTGTAGAATCAACCTCAACCCTGTATAGAGAACTCGATCATTACTGCATATAGAGTGTCTATGGTGATTCCAAATAATATATATAGATGCGTCGATATGATATGTCAAAACCTTGTATACATGTCCCGATATTTAAAGTGCGTAAAATAAATAACAGAAATTAAATGACGATAAATAAAATTGCGAGAATATAAATTGCGATAAATAAACTGCGATAAATAAATTGCGATAATTAAATTGCGATAAATAAATTGTGATAAAATAAAATGTAATACGGAATAAACAGTTAGCTAGGAATAGTTAGCTAGGATCTTGTTAGCGTGGATTCTTAACAAAATTTCATATCGTTAATTAATCTGTTTCTAATCAATTTTTATTGTGTCCATTATTTCTTCATTATGCCACTTGTTGGATTCTGATAGGTCAAAATCCAAATATGAAATTGAATGAAAATGGTTATTCTGTGGTGAATCAGATTCATATATCTGTGGATGTAAGTAGGATGGTGATTGACCGTTGAATCAGGTTCGAAGAATGTACCGTGTAACTTATTAATTTGAAATCTAAATATTCCTCGGGTATTACCTACCCGTTAAAATATTTTCATCATTAACAGTTTGTACGAAAGAATTTTTAATTACAATCTTTATGAAAACATATATACATATATATTTTCTTCAGATGTAATTATGGATTTAATGAGTTACTATGATATTAAACTCATTTGATTTACCGTTAGAATATGAATATATAATCTCTAAAACATTAAAGATTATATAATCGCCATGTCGAACGAAGATAAATAATGTAGAATGATTCATAGAATGATGATTATGCTTGAGGTATAGAATGAGATATTGGGGCATGTGATGTTGAAACTTGTGTTGTTGGTGGTACTGGTGTTGCCGGTGCTGTTGCTGAAGCTGGTAGGTTTTGCACCACGTTTCCCAAATTAATTACTCGAGCGCGAAGTTTGTTGACTTCTTCGATTACTCTGGAATGATTGTCGGTAAGAACGAGCGAATAAATAAGGTTTAGAATCTGAGATAGTACGTAATTATGATGAGATATTCGGAAAATGAGAGTGACAATGGTGTTTCGGGCTAGTTCGCCGATAAGTGTTTCAGGTTCTTCATCAAAACGTGAATTTGGTTGATGGAAAAGATCGCTTTCTTCGCGTGTCCATTGATTAAGTCTACTACGAACCCATCAGATGAATTGGGGATGGATGATTGGTTGATTCATTCTGATGACACTGCTTTCAAAGCTTAGGTGAAACTCCATATCGGAATAGCTGTCGGAATCCGAGGAATTCGAACTGGTTAAGGGATTCGTCTCGTACTATCAGATGAAGGATTTTCGATAAGCAATAAATTATAGGATGTAGATTAGTACAATGCGATACATATTTTACATATGCATATATAATACTAAAATCCCATAAGTTACGGAGGAATCTACGGAAGCTGTCAGGCAAAGGTAATAATAATAGATACGCTAAGATATGAATTTATCTATACACAGTTTATGTAATAGAGGCAGTAAGACATGTCTAGACTTTAAGGATGATAAGCAAATAATTTTCGACACTAAATGATAAGCAAAACTTTTGACATGCAGACACGGTCGGAGTCCAGACTCACTAATGTACCCTAACGACTTATCAGTTAGACACACTAATGCAGACCTGGTTCGCTAAGACCACCGCTCTGATACCAACTGAAAGGACCCGTCCTAATCCATCCGGACAAAGTCCATATCGATTACAAACGATTCACAATAGTGGGTTACATCGCGAGGTACTTGACCTTTATATGATACATTTTACAAACATTGCATTCGATTTGAAAAGACAAACTTCCTTACATCGAAAATTGACGATATGCATACCATTTCATAATATATCTAACTATAATTATCTTAATAATAATCTTGTTGAACTCGACGACTCGAATGCAACGTCTTTTGAAATATGTCATGAATGACTCCAAGTAATATCTTTAAAGTGAGCAAATGCACAGCGGAAGATTTCTTTCATACTTGAGAATAAACATGCTTTAAAGTGTCTACCAAAAGGTTGGTGAGTTCATTAGTTTAACATAAATAATCATTTCATAATTTTTAATAGACCACAAGATTTCATATTTCCATTTCTCATAAACATACGTCCCATGCATAGAGACAAAAATATCATTCATATGGATTGAACACCTGGTAACCGACATTCACCATATACATATAAGAATATCCCCATCATTCCGGGATCCTCCATCGGACATGATATAAATTTTGAAGTACTAAAGCATCCGGTACTTTGGATGGGGCTTGTTGGGCCCGATAGATCCATCTTTAGAGTTCGCGTCAATTAGGGTGTCTGTTCCCTAATTCTTAGATTACCAGACTATATAGGGGCATATTCGATTTAATAATCTAACCATAGAATGTAGTTTCAATTACTTGTGTCTATTTCGTAAAACAGTTATAAAAACAGCGCATGTATTCTCAGTCCCAAAAATATATATTGCGAAAGCATTTAAAAGGGAATAATGAAACTCACTCATATAAATATTGTAAAACAGTTAATAAAGCATTTGCATGTATTCTCAGCCCAAAAATGTAAAGAGTAAAAGGGAATCAAATGAAACTCACCTAATGTATTTTTTAGTAAAAATACATATGACGACATTAAACAACTTAACAATGCAGGGTTGGCCTCTGATTCACGAACCTATATCATTTGTATATTTATTAATATGCATAATTGGAATCGAACAAATATATATATATATATATATATATATATATATATATATATATATATATATATATATATATATATATATATATATATATATATATATAAATTTATTAATTATGTTCTTTGTTTATATTAACGATATGTATATGTTTCTTATATTCCTTTTGTTATATAAAAATATTAATCTTCATTAGGTTATATGTAATAAATATATTTTTTAGAATATATATCATTTGAATATTAATAATATTAGTAGTTAATATAATATTAATTGTGGTAAAAATGATAATAATTACAATACTTAATATTACTAATAAGATAATAATGTTAATAATTCTATTAATGATAATAATAATAATATTAATAATTATATTTATAAAATTATTAATCTTAGTGTTAATGATAGTTATGATACATATCTTTGTGTAATTACATAATGATAATATTTGTGATACTACAATCATAATACTACTTAATGATATTAGTGATAAAGATAATAATACTAATAATAGAAATAATAAGAATCCCAATTGTATTTATAATACATATACTAATAATAATGATAATCATAATTTTCGTGTTTAATTTCTAAGCTAATAATTAAAGTTTTTGTAACATTAATTCATAATCTTAGTCATAATAATAATAATAGTAATACTTATATTAATAATAGATTAAAAAAATTAATAATAATGATAATAATAGAAGTATTAATGATAAAACTAGTAATGATAATAATAATAATAATAATAATAATAGTAGCAAATATAGTATTAATCTTAGTGTAATTTAACAATAATTATAATTACTAATAATAATCATTTCATAACAAGAATAATAATACTAATAACAATAATAGTAGTAGTAGTAATAATAATGGTAATAATATTAATTGTACAAATAATCTTGTTAATAAGAATAATAATTACCTAATAACTACAATAATACATAGTAACAAGAATAATCAAGTAATGATATTAAAGATAATAATAATTCTTATTAAGATAGTAATACTACCTTAGGAGTCTTAAAAAAAAGAAAACTGCTTCTGTCAAGGTTTGAACCCTTGATCACTTGCCACACCGTCAACACCCCAAACCATCGGACCAAGGCCCATTTTCTGTTTTAATACCCTTCTGACTTATTATAAACCCGTATTATTTTTGTGTTCCTCTACTTTTCTTCTTCGCTAAACCCAATCGACCCAGCATCATTTAATCTTAATAAATACTACAAAATTTGATTTGAAGATTTAATATACAACACGAAACACTTAATGATGATTGATTGGTTTTAAAAAAAAATAAAAAAAATAGAGACAAAGAGCTGCTACTGCTCAACGCTATTTAGGAAGAAGAAAAAAAATTGATTTTGATTTGTGGTGTGTTTTAGCCAAAGGTTGTAACACAAAATATATTGCAAATCTATCCTAAAAACGTTTTCAAACATCAATTAAACTTGAAACCTAAAGACAAGTTCGAATTTCTTTCAAGAACAATTTGGTTGACTTATTGAGCGAAACTTTGACCTTCAAATTAAAGCTTGATATAAAGATTTGAAATATGAAACTTTGCAGATAGATTTATTGAAAAGTTCCTAACAAGACTGCAATTCCACATTTTTCAAATTCATTCGAAATCGAGATTGGAAAAAAATTATGTGGCGTACAGAGGACAGACATAAAAAAAATAAAATAAAAATGAACTTCAACTCTTTCAGGGTTTTCTTTAAATCGATATGCCCAGATAGTAACATCCTATAAACAATATAAATAATGGAAATCAAATGCTTGATTGCTTTATTGTGATAATTGAAGGTGGCTTCACTTCACGGGTTAAATAGAAAAAGCAGAAGATAAGATAATAATATATATAATTTGGTTTATTTTATACATAATATAATAAATAATAATATTAATTATAATTACATTAATAAAAATAATACATATATTTTTAACCCTTGTTTTGTTAATCATACCTTACAATTATTTATAATAACAATAAAATGTTAATAATGTTAATAAAGATAAAATGTATTATTTTCTAATAATAATAAAGATCATATTTGCAATTATTGAATATAGATAAAAATACTAGTAATAAAAATAATAGAATTTAGTATATCCTTAATAATATCAAATAATAAAGTGTGATAGAAAAATATTGATATGATAATATTAATAATAAAGATAATGAAATTTTTAAATAAAAGATAAGTTTAATTAATCTTAATGATAATCATAATAAAAGAAAATGATAATAATCATATTGATATTAATAATAATGCTAAATATAATATTAATAGTTCTTAATAATAGTAATAATAATGATATCTAATAACAATATTAATATTAACCATTTTAATTTTACTACTAGTTATAATAGTATTAATATTATTAGTGTTAATAATAATATATATCAAATTTCATTTTTTTTATATAATAAAATTATTAATACAGATATTAATATTAATTTTACTGTAAGTAGTACTAGTATAGTAATTTATTATGTTTATATTACGTATTATTAACTATGTAATATTTAACAACTCTCCACTATATATAATAACAGATATTGATTATTTATATCTCATATATATTACAATATATCTATAACATAGTTATACATAAAAATCATATCTTTATATATAGATTCATTTTAAATTACACTTAATAATTTTGTAAATTATTTTACATAATTATTTTTAAATGTTTAAATTTTATAATTTCAACTTTTTATAGATACCTACATTTATATACATATATATATATATATATATATATATATATATATATATATATATATATATATATATATATATATATATATATATATTATTTATAATCAATTGTTCGTGAATCGTCGGACATAATCAAAGGTTAACTGTATTCACATAAACAGTTCCAAAATTTTGAGACTGAACATTACAGACGTTGCCTATCGTATCGAAATGCTATAAAGATTATGTTTAAATTTGGTAGGAAATTCCCGGGTCATCACAATACTTACTTATCATAATCTCATGTTAACCATATATATATATATATATATATATATATATATATATATATATATATATATATATATATATATATATATATATATATATATATATATATATATATATCATGTAGTTTTTACAAGTTTTTAACGTTCGTGAATCTCCGGTCAACTTGGGTGGTCAATTGTCTACATGAAACTCATTTCAATTAATCAAGTCTTAACAAGTTTGATTGCTTAACATGTTGGAAACATTTAATCATGCAAATATAGTTTTTTTTATTTAATATATAATCATGGAAAAGTTCGGGTCACTACACAAGATGTTTAATATTAGGCTTTCTCTTGTATAAGAATTCATAACAAGTTTTCCCATGTCTCTTCACTACTAAAACTCTGTTCATCACATAACAGGCTGCACTCACGGCTTCACCCTAGAAGGTAATGGGTAAACATGAATCAACTAACATAGTTCTTGCTGTCTCAATTAATGTCCTATTCTTTCTTTCAGCGACACCATTGGACTGTGGCATATAAGTAGGACTGAACTATTGCTGTATCCCCTTTTCATTACAAAACTGCAGCATCTGATTATTCTTAAATTCCGTACCATTGTCTGTACGAATTTTTTTCACTTTCAACTTATACAAACTTTCTAGCTTCAGAATCAACACTTTAATGTGCACAAAAGTATCTGACTTATTCTTTAACATAACAACCCATGAGAAACGCGAATATACATCAGTAACCACCAAGCAGTAAACATCTCTGTAGAGACCCGTCCTAATCCATCTGGGCGAATACATTACATTTGGTTACATCGCGAGGTACTTGACCTCTATATGATACATTTTACAAACATTGCATTCGTTTTTAAAAGACAAACTTTCATTTCATCGAAAGTTGACGGCATGCATACCATTTCATAATATATCCAACTATAATTCACTTAATAATAATCTTGATGAACTCAACGACTCGAATGCAACGTCTTTTGAAATATGTCATGAATGACTCCAAGTAATATCTCTAAATTGAGCAAATGCACAGCGGAAGATTTCTTTCATACCTGAGAATAAACATGCTTTCAAGTGTCAACCAAAAGGTTGGTGAGTTTATTAGTTTATCATAATCATTCATTTTCATAATAGACCACAAGATTTTCATTTTCGTTTCTCATAAATATACGTCCCATGCATAGAGACAAAATTCATTCATATGGATTGATCACCTGGTAACCGACATTAACAAGATGCATATAAGAATATCCTCATCATTCCGGGACATCCATCGGACATGATATAAAAACTCGAAGTACTAAAGCATCCGCTACAACGGATGGGGTTTGTTAGGCCCAATAGATCTATCTTTAGGATTCGCGTCAATTAGTAGACTGGTTTACTAATTCTTAGGCTACCAAGCAAAAGGGGCATATTCGGCTTCGATCATTCAACCATATAATGTAGTTTCGATTACTTGTGTCTATTTCGTAAAACAGTTATAAAAATGCATGTATTCTCAGTTCCAAAAATATATATTGCAAAAGCAATTAAAAAGGGAGCAAATGAAACTCACAAAACTGTATTTCGTAGCAATAATGCATATGACGGCACTGAACAAGTGTAAAGTTGGCCTCGGATTCACGAACCTATATCATTTATATATATATTAAAACATAGAGTTATAATCAAACAAATTTATATATTATTACTAGTGATATAATGGTTATATTAATAATTTATATGTTTATATATATTTGTTTCATATATTTTAAATAATTACATTTATTGATTCATTATTTTAATAAGTTTATTAATATAGTAAATTTCTCATTGAAATATTTATATACACAATATTATATAATTAGTATTATTTAATGTAGGTGATATATTCTTTTCTAAATAATATTTGTTGTAGCAATAATGATAATATTAATAGTAATATTGATAATAATAATAATAATGGTAGTAATAACAATAATGATAAATATTATAATAATAATGTTAAAAATAATAATAATAATAATAATTTTAATAAAAATATTAATTTTAATGTTAAAAGTAATAATAATTCTAATAATAATAATTATAAAAATGATAAAACTAATAATGATACATATCTTATTAATTCATAAAATGATAATATTAATAATTAATAATATTTATATTTATATTAATACAAATAATGATTCGATAATAATAATAGTAATGGTAATAGTAATACTACCTCAAAGAAGTAGCCCTTAAAAAATGCCCAAGTCCGGGTTTGAACCCGCGACGTCCCGCTAACCCGAAAACAATCCTAACCATTACGCCATTTGTGTTCTTCTTTTCTAAAAAGAAAATGTCCGAGCCCAGGCTCGAATCCAAGACCTCTCGTTCCCCTAACACTCTCCCAACCATCCCTCTGTCTGTTGCTTTTCTGGTATAACTTGTTCCCTAAATCAGTTTAACCATTATATTCGCATGTTTTCTTCTTCATACTCATCATAATCATAATGTATCATTTTATTATCTATTCGGCCCAACACTAGATTTCGGCCTAGAAAAAAATTAGTAGTCCATTTTATAAACAAACGGAAGCCCAAGTAAAAAAAAAAGTTACGGTGTTCATTGTTTCCCGTATTTGCTTCGATCCAATACGACAACCATCACCAATCATTAACTAACCTAAAATCATAACATTCTCTATAATCCGCTGTAACAGTAAACGTATATATGATCATCATGTATATCACCATATATTTCTAATCATCCTCCTCTTTATCAAACATCATTAACATACTTATCATCGAAATCTTAATCTTAATCTTCTAAATTTTTAGCAAGGATGTATGATGATTTCGGCCAAATAGTAGGCGGTATAGTTCAGTCCACTAGTAACTAATCAAATCCATTTTAATAAGCCTCATATTCGTAAATTAAGTGCAAATGGGGACTTGTTTCTTTGTCATACCCGAATAGAAATAATAATGATAATGTCATATCTTTTTAAAAACTACTAGTGGGTGAGGTGGGGTTATAGCTTAGCATATGTCGGTTTTGAAAAGAATGAAAAGGGAAAAATTTCACCGAAGTAGAAGGAAAACAGTGAGTAGCAGCAAGTGGCATTGTTTTCCTTTTTCTCCTTTTTGTTTTGTAAGCACAATAAACGTACCCTTTCTTGTTCCATTGGTCGGCCATCACCAAATTTGGTTCCACATGTACAAAATGTCCCAATTTTTATAAAGTCTTTTATAAAAAAAATTCCAATACATTCAAGTGGACAACTTGTACGTATTTAAAAAGTGGTGATCATATAAGCCCTATAAACGAGGGACATAGATGAAAATATGGTTCAATGGTTCATGCTTTGGGTTATTTTGCAGCTGTAACCGTAACAGCAGATGTACGAGGGTGTTTGAGTTTGGATACGGTGAAAAATAGTCAGAAAGGCAGGAAACATAAAAGAAATGGAGGTGGCTTAGTGATGTTTACGATGGTAACAGAAAATAGAGAGGGAGAGAGAGAAGGGTTCTTCATGAATGTTATGGTGGCGTAATTTAATTGTGACCGGAGGTGGTTGAAAGTGGAAGTTCATTGGTGAACCTATGATGTTTCGTGATTCATAATCATGGTGGTTGTGATGGTTATGGTAATCGATCTGCACCAGAATAGGAAACAAATGCAGCAGTAGTTAATGAGCGGTGATGGTTAATATGGTGACCAAGGTAGTGTGTGGTTTACATTGGTTTCTCTCGGACAGAAAACGGAAACAGTGATGGTGGAGATATGGTTGCTCTAGAGTGACGATGGAAATGGTGGAGGTGATTGCAGGTTGTGGTGGTTTGTAGATGGTCTCACATATGGTGGTTTATGGATTGAGTTGAAACCGGAATAGTTGCAGTGATCAAATGGTTCTTAATAGAAGTGATGGTTCTAATGGTTGAGCTGTGATGTTTGACAAAGATGTTAAACGGGTTGATTTTTACGACAACAAACAGAACTGAAAAATAGTAGCAACCTCGAATCATCAAGCCAGTGATCGTGATGTAAATGTTGGGTGGTTTTCGTTTGTTGACATCACAAAGAAGATCTGCAGTCAAAAGTGGGGGTCGAATGAGTTTGGGATGGTTGTCTATGGTGGTGAGGGTGTTGAAATTTCATTGGAATAATATAGAGTATATGTAATGATATATATGGCTAAATAACAAATATGATTATAGCAATTCATCTTAACTTGTTATTATTAAGTAGTTGGAGAATCAAATGTGCGTATGTGTTTATCTATTAATTATGAACAAGTAGTAAGAGAAGGACAAAGGTGATGGAGACATTGAGTTTGACAGGAAATAAGAAAAGGGATTGTGGGGTTTTATCATTCCTTATACTCGAGTGTTTATACATAGATTAGATAAAGATATGTAAAGATAGATAGGATGGATAACGATAGATGAGACAGATAACAGAAAAGGTAGCTTAATAACAAATAACAATTTCATAAATTCAAAAGGTAAACAGCAAGATAATAGTTGAAGGTTGAATAGTGGTTGAGTCTTGTGTTTCATGAGAATCAAAAGATGTATTTTGTGAATATAACAACATATATGTACGTGTACATATAATTTAAGATTATATTAGAATAAAGCAAACATAGTGGACTAATAAAATATTCAGAATCTAAAACGTGTGATTCAATAATAATAAACCAGCTGTCATTTTTGTCATTCCTACCGACACTTAATAGGGATATCATATCGTGCACCGTTGTTTAATCAGTGGCGAATAAAAGCCCATTGAAAAATTCCAAATTTTTTAATTTAAATATTTATTTATTTTAGTCATTATGGTATAAAAATTGGTCATTAATTATTTACAATTATTTAATAAAAATTAAATTAATTATTAGCTCCCAACCTCAAATAAAAATACTAAATGTTACAACCAATCAAATAGATTCTAATTATATTTTTAACAAAGCTATAATTCATATAACTTATTTTCGGATCACCGTTTATTTTAAAATCATATTCTCTTGAATTTAACTTGCTTAATATCATTTGGAACATCAACGAGTATTACAATCAATTAATAAATATATTCAATAAACTATTATATCTAAATATAGATTCATTTTAAATAATAAATTTTATTATATCTTATATTAATTTTATTTAACAAAATTAATTCTAATAACCAAATGATATAATATTTCAAATTATATTTCAAATTAATAAATATATTTATATTTTTAAATATCTATGTATCTATTTACAAATAGTTGTTCGTGAATCGTCGAGAACAGTCGAATGTCAATTGAATATATGAAACAGTTCAAAATTTTTGAGACTCAACATTACAGACTTTGCTTATCGTGTCAGAAATATTAAATCGTATCGAGAGTTTGGTTTAAAATTAGTCAAAAATTTCCGGGTCATCACAGTACCTACCCGTTAAAGAAATTTCATCTCGAAATTTGAGTGAGGTCGTCATGGCTAACAATAAAAAATTTTTCATGACGAATATGAGTTGATAGATATAGTTTTATCATTATTGATTAATATAGATAAAACGATTCGATTATGTGAAAAGTACGAGTGAAGCTGTCATAAAATAGTGAAATGAAGAATTTAAGATTCGTCTTACTTTTGACGTAGTCACGTTTGAATTCCGGAAATCAAGGGATTTAAAAGAAAATCTTGGAAATCTATTAGATCTGATTCTTCGGGATTTATGGAATTTAAGATCACTTTAATTAAATGCGATCATCTGTCTCGATTGCTTTGTCTGGTATTTCCACTATAAATGAACTTCTTCCGTTCCATTATTTCTCACCACTCCCATTTTCTATTCTTTAATTCATGCTTCCAAATCATCAGTCAATATGCTTCATCCAGTTTTAATTCTGGATATATTCCTGACTTTCATATCGATCATCCTCCTTTTTCATCTACCACCGGAGGAATCTTTTTTACTTCTACTATGCTATTGGGTTTATAGTGTTTTTAGTTCTCCCGAGTCTTTGTATTGCTATACGCATTGATATACACGGTTTGTAATTCATGTGTTGTTGCTGGGCTTTATATTTTCCCTTTTATTTAGAAGTTCCATGCTTTTGTTTTCTCTTCCCAACTTCAAGTCAAGCGAATAACGGTCCAGAATTCGTAGGTATGAAATTTCGATTGATCATAATTTTCTAAGCAGGAAGGATCGTAATAGCACGATTTGATTTGGTAAATTATCAGAATTACAGAAGATAGAACTATCAAGAATATATTTTCTTGATATATTCAGAGGTTAAGTAGAATGAAAGAGTTATGTAACATGGCACATGATGATGGTATGATCTATGAATCATCATGTTTCATTAGAACTTCCAGCATGACTTACTGTAATATAATCACGTTGGCCAAGTGTCATTATATTATACTAACTCATGCTCTGATTCTTAACACTTCTCCAGAATTCATTCATAAATTATACTTAGGTTTTACAGAAGTTTCCAATATAATGTAATACAGATAGCACGAAGAGGTAAAAAAAAAAAATTGGACGAGAATTTTTATGAAAATATCTTCAGAAATATCGAAGATATTTATGATGACATTTTGGAATTTCTAAGTTCGAAAGTTGATGAAGGAGAATTTTCCGCAAGATTTTAACATGACTTCGGAGCAAGATATTCTCTAAAGATTTCATCGTATTCAGAATTACCTGGATTCTTTGAATATAGGGTTTGGTCCTTGTATTTGTCCTTGGTCTCCTTCATAGTTAGCTCAATCCATTTTTTTCAGTACCAAATTTTCTATCGAGCGTTCCCAACACTCCAATCTTCATCATCAAACTCTTGGCCATTTAGGTCATCTACAATTTTACTGTTTCCTCTGCATTTAATGCAGCCATATCTGAATCGTCGGTTATTAATCCGAGGTGGTTTAAGGAGAATTGTGTTTTTAGATGATTAAACGCTGATTGTAATCATCAAGATATGAAGGATATTTAAGATGAAATCAAGTTACAAAGGATGTTTAAGATTAAATCAAGTGGCAAACTTGAGGAAATATTTAACTGTAGTAGATGTAATTTATTTACGATCTTTTAAGTTAAAATGTGTTGTAATTACTATTTCCTACTTTTTAATACTTTTTAATTGTCCATGATAGTAGTCCAATAGTCCAATAGTTCAACCAAAACTAGTATATTATAAGGATATAGTCATATATGAATAGTTAGCTAGGAACAGTCAGCTAAGAACAGTCAGCTAGGATTTTGTTAGCGTGGATTCTTAACAGAATTTCTCATAGTTAATTTGTTTGTTTCTAATAAATTTTATTTTTGTCCAATGTTTTCTTCATTATGCCACTTATTGGATTCTGATAAGTCATAATCCAAATATGAAATTGAATGAAAATGGTTATTCTGTAGTGAATGAATTCGTATATCAGTGGTTGTACGTAGGATAGTAAATGACTGTTGAATCAGATTTGAAGAATGTACCGTGTAACTTATTAATATGAAATCTAAATATTCCTCGGGTACTACCTACCCATTAAAATATTTTCACCATTACAGTTTGTACAAAAGAACTTTAAATTACAATCTTTATGAAAATATACTTACATATATATTTCCTTCAGACGTAATCATGAATTTAATGAGTTTGATATTAAGCTCATTTAATTTATCGTTAGAACTAGATTACATAACCTCTAAAACATTAGAGATTACATAATCACCATGTCAAACGAAGATAAATGATGTAGAACGATTCGTAGAACGATGATTATGTTCGAGGTACATAATGAGATGTTGAGGCGTGTGATGTTGAAATTTAGGTTGTGGATGTTGTGGATGGTGGTACTGGTGTTGCCGGTGCTGTTGCTGAAGCTGGTAGGTTTTGCACCACGTTTTCCAAATTGATTACTCAAGCGTGAAGCTCGTTGACTTCTTCCATTATTCCGGGATGATTGTCGGTTCGAACGAGCGGATAAATAAGATCTAGAATTTGGTATAGTATGTAATCGTGACGAGATACTCTGGAAATGAGAGAGAAAATGGTGTTTTAGACAGGTTCGCAGGTAAGTGCTTCAGGTTCTTCGCCAAGAGGGCAATGTGGTGGATGGAAAGGATCACCTTCTTCTTGTCTCCAATGATTAAGGAGACTACGAACCCATCCCCAATTCATCCAAAATTGATGATGGCTGGTTGGTTGATCCATTCCGGTTACACTATCTTCGGAGCTCGAGTGAATATCCATATCGGAATAGCTGTCGGAGTCTAAGGAATTTGAACTAGTTGCGAGTTTCGTCTTGTACAGTTAAATAAAGAGTTTTCGATATGAAATGATTTTCGAATATCGG
Organism: Rutidosis leptorrhynchoides; assembly: GCF_046630445.1. Classification (NCBI taxonomy): domain Eukaryota; kingdom Viridiplantae; phylum Streptophyta; class Magnoliopsida; order Asterales; family Asteraceae; genus Rutidosis; species Rutidosis leptorrhynchoides. The sequence goes on from NC_092339.1 coordinate 314,304,310, forward strand.
ATGATATTCTAATTACATAGAATACCTAAATATAGTACAGAAGATCCCGTAGATTACGGAGGGAATTAAGGAAATGTATCAGATAAAGTCTACAGTAACAGATACGCTAAGATATGGATTAGCAGATACGCTAAGATATGAATTTGTCTATACACTATTCATGCAATCAATGCAGTAAGATGTGTCTAGACTAAGAATGATAAGCAGGTAATTTCCTAAGGATGATACGCAGATGATTTCCGACTATAAATGATAAGAAAAACTTTTGATATGCAGACACGGTCGAAGTCCAGACTCATTAATGCATCCTAACAACTACTAGTTAGACACACTAATGCAAGACCTGGTTCGCTAAGACCACCGCTCTGATACCACCTGTAGAGACCCGTCCTAATCTATCTGGATGAATACATTACATTTGGTTACATCACGAGGTACTTGACCTCTATATGATATATTTTACAAACATTGCATTCGTTTTTAAAAGACAAACTTTCATTTCATCGAAAGTTGATGGCATGCATACCATTTCATAATATATCCAACTATAATTGACTTAATAATAATCTTAATGAACTCAACGACTCGAATGCAACGTCTTTTGAAATATGTCATGAATGACTCCAAGTAATATCTCTAAATTGAGCAAATGCACAGCGGAAGATTTCTTTCATACCTGAGAATAAACATGCTTTCAAGTGTCAACCAAAAGGTTGGTGAGTTCATTAGTTTATCATAATCATTCATTTTCATAATAGACCACAAGATTTTCATTTTCATTTCTCATAAATATACGTCCCATGCATAGAGACAAAAATCATTCATATGGATTGAACACCTGGTAACCGACATTAACAAGATGCATATAAGAATATCCCCATCATTCCGGGACATCCATCAGACATGATATAAAAACTCGAAGTACTAAAGCATCCGCTACAACAGATGAGGTTTGTTAGGCCCAATCGATCTATCTTTAGGATTCGCGTCAATTAGTAGACTGGTTTACTAATTCTTAGGCTACCAAGCAAAAGGGGCATATTCGGCTTCGATTATTCAACTATATAATGTAGTTTCGATTACTTGTGTCTATTTCGTAAAACAGTTATAAAAACGCATGTATTCTCAGTCCCAAAAATATATATTGCAAAAGCATTTAAAAAGGGAGCAAATGAAACTCACAAAACTGTATTTCGTAGCAATAATGCATATGACGGCACTGAACAAGTGCAAGGTTGGCCTCGGATTCACGAACCTATATCATTTATATATATATTAACACATAGAGTTATAATCGAACAAATTTATATATTATTACTAATGATATAATGGTTATATTAATAATTTATATGTTTATACATATTTGTTTCATATATTTTAAATAATTACATTTATTGATTCATTATTATAATAAGTTTATTAATATAGTAAATTTCTCATTGAAATATTTATATACATAATATTATATAATTAGTATTATTTAATGTAGGTGATATATTCTTTTCTAAATAATATTTGTTGTAGCAATAATGATAATATTAATAGTAATATTGATAATAATAATAATAATGGTAGTAATAACAATAATGATAAAAATTATAATAATAATGTGAAAAATAATAATAATAATAATTTTAATAAAAATATTAATTTTAATGTTAAAAGTAATAATAATTCTAATAATAATAATTATAAAAATGATAAAACTAATAATGATACATATCTTATTAATTCATAAAATGATAATATTAATAATTAACAATATTAATATTTATATTAATACAAATAATGATTCGATAATAATAATAGTAATGGTAATAGTAATACTACCTCAAAGAAGTAGCCCTTAAAAAATGCCCAAGTCCGGGTTTGAACCCGCGACGTCCCGTTAACCCGAAAACAATCCTAACCATTACGCCATTTGTTTTCTTCTTTTCTAAAAAGAAAATGTCCGAGCCCAGGCTCGAACCCAAGACCTCTCGTTCCCCTAACACTCTCCCAACCATCCCTCTGTCTGTTGCTTTTCTGGTATAACTTGTTCCCTAAATCAGTTTAACCATTATATTCGCATGTTTTCTTATTCATACCCATCATAATCATAATGTATCATTTTATTATCTATTCGGCCCAACACTAGATTTCGGCCCAGAAGAAAATTAGTAGTCCATTTTATAAACAAACGGAAGCCCAAGTAAAAAAAAAAGTTACGGTGTTCATTGTTTCCCGTATTTGCTTCGATCCAATACGACAACCATCACCAATCATTAACTAACCTAAAATCATAACATTCTCTATAATCCGCTGTAACATTAAACGTATATAAGATCATTATCTATATCACCATATATTTCTAATCATCCTCCTCTTTATCAAACATCATTAACATACTTATCATCGAAATCTTAATCTTCTAAATTTTTAGCAAGGATGTATGATGATTTCGGACAAATAGTAGGTGGTATAGTTGAGTCCACTAGTAACTAATCAAATCCATTTTAATAAGCCTCATATTCGTAAATTAAGTGCAAGTGGGGACTTGTTTCTTTGTCATACCCGAATAGAAATAATAATGATAATGTCATATCCTTTTAAAAACTACTGGTGGGTGAGGTGGAGTTATAGCTTAGCATATGTCGGTTATGAAAAAAATGAAAAGGGAAAAATTTCACCGAAGTAGAAGGAAAATAGTGAGTAGCAGCAAGTGGCATTGTTTTCCTTTTTCTCCTTTTTGTTTTGTAAGCACAATAAACGTACCCTTTCTTGTTCCATCGGTCGGCCATCACCAAATTTGGTTCCACATGTACAAAATGTCCCGATTTTTATAATGTCTTTTATAAAAAAAAAAAAATTCCAATAGATTCAAGTGGACAAATTGTACGTATTTAAAAAGTAGTGATCATATAAGCCCTATAAACGAGGGACATAGAAGAAAATATGGTTCGATGGTTCATGCTTTGGGTTGTTTTGCAGCTGCAACCGTAACAGCAGATGTACGAGGGTGTTTGAGTTTGGTTACAGTGAAAAACAGTTAGAAAGGCAGGAAACATAAAAGAAATGGAGGTGGCTTGGTGATGTTTACGATGGTAACAGAAAATAGAGAGGGAGAGAGAGAAGGGTTCTTCATGAATGTTATGGTGGCGTAATTTAATTGTGATCGGAGGTGGTTGAAAGTGGAAGTTTGTTGGTGAACC